>NC_060260.1:17873520-17968520 GCF_021901455.1 Neodiprion lecontei
CTGCGACGAATCTCAAATGTAAACAAATTCAATGGCACACGAAAACAAAAACAATTTCGAAATACAGGTGATGAGAGAAATTAATGACAGTGTAGTCAGGGCGGCTAGGTGGTCTAGTGGAGTAAGTCTCCGGCAAAGCATCTCTAGATACCAGGTTCGATTCCTGGCTCCGTCGTTAATTTTTCAACTCACCTAAAAAAATTTCGAAATTGTACTCTCCTCAAGCAAATTTTTCTCGCTAAAAATATGATATGCGTAGCTCATATCGCCAAAATGAACGCGCAGCCGTTCAAAAGTAAATGGCTAAAGTGAATTTTAATTTCACATTAATAGCCACTTACAGCATATGTGTGTACATACCAACAAGCTTCACACACAAGTCTAAAATGTGTCTCTGCGACGAATCTCAAATGTAAACAAATTCAATGGCACACGAAAACAAAAACAATTTCGAAATACAGGTGATGAGAGAAATTAATGACAGTGTAGTCAGGGCGGCTAGGTGGTCTAGTGGAGTAAGTCTCCGGCAAAGCATCTCTAGATACCAGGTTCGATTCCTGGCTCCGTCGTTAATTTTTCAACTCACCTAAAAAAAAATTTCGAAATTGTACTCTCCTCAAGCAAATTTTTCTCGCTAAAAATATGATATGCGTAGCTCATATCGCCAAAATGAACGCGCAGCCGTTCAAAAGTAAATGGCTGAAGTGAATTTTAATTTCACATTAATAGCCACTTACAGCATATGTGTGTACATACCAACAAGCTTCACACACAAGTCTAAAATGTGTCTCTGCGACGAATCTCAAATGTAAACAAATTCAATGGCACACGAAAACAAAAACAATTTCGAAATACAGGTGATGAGAGAAATTAATGACAGTGTAGTCAGGGCGGCTAGGTGGTCTAGTGGAGTAAGTCTCCGGCAAAGCATCTCTAGATACCAGGTTCGATTCCTGGCTCCGTCGTTAATTTTTCAACTCACCTAAAAAAATTTCGAAATTGTACTCTCCTCAAGCAAATTTTTCTCGCTAAAAATATGATATGCGTAGCTCATATCGCCAAAATGAACGCGCAGCCGTTCAAAAGTAAATGGCTAAAGTGAATTTTAATTTCACATTAATAGCCACTTACAGCATATGTGTGTACATACCAACAAGCTTCACACACAAGTCTAAAATGTGTCTCTGCGACGAATCTCAAATGTAAACAAATTCAATGGCACACGAAAACAAAAACAATTTCGAAATACAGGTGATGAGAGAAATTAATGACAGTGTAGTCAGGGCGGCTAGGTGGTCTAGTGGAGTAAGTCTCCGGCAAAGCATCTCTAGATACCAGGTTCGATTCCTGGCTCCGTCGTTAATTTTTCAACTCACCTAAAAAAAAAAAAAATTTCGAAATTGTACTCTCCTCAAGCAAATTTTTCTCGCTAAAAATATGATATGCGTAGCTCATATCGCCAAAATGAACGCGCAGCCGTTCAAAAGTAAATGGCTAAAGTGAATTTTAATTTCACATTAATAGCCACTTACAGCATATGTGTGTACATACCAACAAGCTTCACACACAAGTCTAAAATGTGTCTCTGCGACGAATCTCAAATGTAAACAAATTCAATGGCACACGAAAACAAAAACAATTTCGAAATACAGGTGATGAGAGAAATTAATGACAGTGTAGTCAGGGCGGCTAGGTGGTCTAGTGGAGTAAGTCTCCGGCAAAGCATCTCTAGATACCAGGTTCGATTCCTGGCTCCGTCGTTAATTTTTCAACTCACCTAAAAAAAAAAAAAATTTCGAAATTGTACTCTCCTCAAGCAAATTTTTCTCGCTAAAAATATGATATGCGTAGCTCATATCGCCAAAATGAACGCGCAGCCGTTCAAAAGTAAATGGCTAAAGTGAATTTTAATTTCACATTAATAGCCACTTACAGCATATGTGTGTACATACCAACAAGCTTCACACACAAGTCTAAAATGTGTCTCTGCGACGAATCTCAAATGTAAACAAATTCAATGGCACACGAAAACAAAAACAATTTCGAAATACAGGTGATGAGAGAAATTAATGACAGTGTAGTCAGGGCGGCTAGGTGGTCTAGTGGAGTAAGTCTCCGGCAAAGCATCTCTAGATACCAGGTTCGATTCCTGGCTCCGTCGTTAATTTTTCAACTCACCTAAAAAAATTTCGAAATTGTACTCTCCTCAAGCAAATTTTTCTCGCTAAAAATATGATATGCGTAGCTCATATCGCCAAAATGAACGCGCAGCCGTTCAAAAGTAAATGGCTAAAGTGAATTTTAATTTCACATTAATAGCCACTTACAGCATATGTGTGTACATACCAACAAGCTTCACACACAAGTCTAAAATGTGTCTCTGCGACGAATCTCAAATGTAAACAAATTCAATGGCACACGAAAACAAAAACAATTTCGAAATACAGGTGATGAGAGAAATTAATGACAGTGTAGTCAGGGCGGCTAGGTGGTCTAGTGGAGTAAGTCTCCGGCAAAGCATCTCTAGATACCAGGTTCGATTCCTGGCTCCGTCGTTAATTTTTCAACTCACCTAAAAAAATTTCGAAATTGTACTCTCCTCAAGCAAATTTTTCTCGCTAAAAATATGATATGCGTAGCTCATATCGCCAAAATGAACGCGCAGCCGTTCAAAAGTAAATGGCTGAAGTGAATTTTAATTTCACATTAATAGCCACTTACAGCATATGTGTGTACATACCAACAAGCTTCACACACAAGTCTAAAATGTGTCTCTGCGACGAATCTCAAATGTAAACAAATTCAATGGCACACGAAAACAAAAACAATTTCGAAATACAGGTGATGAGAGAAATTAATGACAGTGTAGTCAGGGCGGCTAGGTGGTCTAGTGGAGTAAGTCTCCGGCAAAGCATCTCTAGATACCAGGTTCGATTCCTGGCTCCGTCGTTAATTTTTCAACTCACCTAAAAAAATTTCGAAATTGTACTCTCCTCAAGCAAATTTTTCTCGCTAAAAATATGATATGCGTAGCTCATATCGCCAAAATGAACGCGCAGCCGTTCAAAAGTAAATGGCTAAAGTGAATTTTAATTTCACATTAATAGCCACTTACAGCATATGTGTGTACATACCAACAAGCTTCACACACAAGTCTAAAATGTGTCTCTGCGACGAATCTCAAATGTAAACAAATTCAATGGCACACGAAAACAAAAACAATTTCGAAATACAGGTGATGAGAGAAATTAATGACAGTGTAGTCAGGGCGGCTAGGTGGTCTAGTGGAGTAAGTCTCCGGCAAAGCATCTCTAGATACCAGGTTCGATTCCTGGCTCCGTCGTTAATTTTTCAACTCACCTAAAAAAAAAAAAAATTTCGAAATTGTACTCTCCTCAAGCAAATTTTTCTCGCTAAAAATATGATATGCGTAGCTCATATCGCCAAAATGAACGCGCAGCCGTTCAAAAGTAAATGGCTAAAGTGAATTTTAATTTCACATTAATAGCCACTTACAGCATATGTGTGTACATACCAACAAGCTTCACACACAAGTCTAAAATGTGTCTCTGCGACGAATCTCAAATGTAAACAAATTCAATGGCACACGAAAACAAAAACAATTTCGAAATACAGGTGATGAGAGAAATTAATGACAGTGTAGTCAGGGCGGCTAGGTGGTCTAGTGGAGTAAGTCTCCGGCAAAGCATCTCTAGATACCAGGTTCGATTCCTGGCTCCGTCGTTAATTTTTCAACTCACCTAAAAAAAAAAAAAATTTCGAAATTGTACTCTCCTCAAGCAAATTTTTCTCGCTAAAAATATGATATGCGTAGCTCATATCGCCAAAATGAACGCGCAGCCGTTCAAAAGTAAATGGCTAAAGTGAATTTTAATTTCACATTAATAGCCACTTACAGCATATGTGTGTACATACCAACAAGCTTCACACACAAGTCTAAAATGTGTCTCTGCGACGAATCTCAAATGTAAACAAATTCAATGGCACACGAAAACAAAAACAATTTCGAAATACAGGTGATGAGAGAAATTAATGACAGTGTAGTCAGGGCGGCTAGGTGGTCTAGTGGAGTAAGTCTCCGGCAAAGCATCTCTAGATACCAGGTTCGATTCCTGGCTCCGTCGTTAATTTTTCAACTCACCTAAAAAAATTTCGAAATTGTACTCTCCTCAAGCAAATTTTTCTCGCTAAAAATATGATATGCGTAGCTCATATCGCCAAAATGAACGCGCAGCCGTTCAAAAGTAAATGGCTAAAGTGAATTTTAATTTCACATTAATAGCCACTTACAGCATATGTGTGTACATACCAACAAGCTTCACACACAAGTCTAAAATGTGTCTCTGCGACGAATCTCAAATGTAAACAAATTCAATGGCACACGAAAACAAAAACAATTTCGAAATACAGGTGATGAGAGAAATTAATGACAGTGTAGTCAGGGCGGCTAGGTGGTCTAGTGGAGTAAGTCTCCGGCAAAGCATCTCTAGATACCAGGTTCGATTCCTGGCTCCGTCGTTAATTTTTCAACTCACCTAAAAAAATTTCGAAATTGTACTCTCCTCAAGCAAATTTTTCTCGCTAAAAATATGATATGCGTAGCTCATATCGCCAAAATGAACGCGCAGCCGTTCAAAAGTAAATGGCTAAAGTGAATTTTAATTTCACATTAATAGCCACTTACAGCATATGTGTGTACATACCAACAAGCTTCACACACAAGTCTAAAATGTGTCTCTGCGACGAATCTCAAATGTAAACAAATTCAATGGCACACGAAAACAAAAACAATTTCGAAATACAGGTGATGAGAGAAATTAATGACAGTGTAGTCAGGGCGGCTAGGTGGTCTAGTGGAGTAAGTCTCCGGCAAAGCATCTCTAGATACCAGGTTCGATTCCTGGCTCCGTCGTTAATTTTTCAACTCACCTAAAAAAATTTCGAAATTGTACTCTCCTCAAGCAAATTTTTCTCGCTAAAAATATGATATGCGTAGCTCATATCGCCAAAATGAACGCGCAGCCGTTCAAAAGTAAATGGCTAAAGTGAATTTTAATTTCACATTAATAGCCACTTACAGCATATGTGTGTACATACCAACAAGCTTCACACACAAGTCTAAAATGTGTCTCTGCGACGAATCTCAAATGTAAACAAATTCAATGGCACACGAAAACAAAAACAATTTCGAAATACAGGTGATGAGAGAAATTAATGACAGTGTAGTCAGGGCGGCTAGGTGGTCTAGTGGAGTAAGTCTCCGGCAAAGCATCTCTAGATACCAGGTTCGATTCCTGGCTCCGTCGTTAATTTTTCAACTCACCTAAAAAAAAAAAAAATTTCGAAATTGTACTCTCCTCAAGCAAATTTTTCTCGCTAAAAATATGATATGCGTAGCTCATATCGCCAAAATGAACGCGCAGCCGTTCAAAAGTAAATGGCTAAAGTGAATTTTAATTTCACATTAATAGCCACTTACAGCATATGTGTGTACATACCAACAAGCTTCACACACAAGTCTAAAATGTGTCTCTGCGACGAATCTCAAATGTAAACAAATTCAATGGCACACGAAAACAAAAACAATTTCGAAATACAGGTGATGAGAGAAATTAATGACAGTGTAGTCAGGGCGGCTAGGTGGTCTAGTGGAGTAAGTCTCCGGCAAAGCATCTCTAGATACCAGGTTCGATTCCTGGCTCCGTCGTTAATTTTTCAACTCACCTAAAAAAAAAAAAAATTTCGAAATTGTACTCTCCTCAAGCAAATTTTTCTCGCTAAAAATATGATATGCGTAGCTCATATCGCCAAAATGAACGCGCAGCCGTTCAAAAGTAAATGGCTAAAGTGAATTTTAATTTCACATTAATAGCCACTTACAGCATATGTGTGTACATACCAACAAGCTTCACACACAAGTCTAAAATGTGTCTCTGCGACGAATCTCAAATGTAAACAAATTCAATGGCACACGAAAACAAAAACAATTTCGAAATACAGGTGATGAGAGAAATTAATGACAGTGTAGTCAGGGCGGCTAGGTGGTCTAGTGGAGTAAGTCTCCGGCAAAGCATCTCTAGATACCAGGTTCGATTCCTGGCTCCGTCGTTAATTTTTCAACTCACCTAAAAAAATTTCGAAATTGTACTCTCCTCAAGCAAATTTTTCTCGCTAAAAATATGATATGCGTAGCTCATATCGCCAAAATGAACGCGCAGCCGTTCAAAAGTAAATGGCTAAAGTGAATTTTAATTTCACATTAATAGCCACTTACAGCATATGTGTGTACATACCAACAAGCTTCACACACAAGTCTAAAATGTGTCTCTGCGACGAATCTCAAATGTAAACAAATTCAATGGCACACGAAAACAAAAACAATTTCGAAATACAGGTGATGAGAGAAATTAATGACAGTGTAGTCAGGGCGGCTAGGTGGTCTAGTGGAGTAAGTCTCCGGCAAAGCATCTCTAGATACCAGGTTCGATTCCTGGCTCCGTCGTTAATTTTTCAACTCACCTAAAAAAATTTCGAAATTGTACTCTCCTCAAGCAAATTTTTCTCGCTAAAAATATGATATGCGTAGCTCATATCGCCAAAATGAACGCGCAGCCGTTCAAAAGTAAATGGCTAAAGTGAATTTTAATTTCACATTAATAGCCACTTACAGCATATGTGTGTACATACCAACAAGCTTCACACACAAGTCTAAAATGTGTCTCTGCGACGAATCTCAAATGTAAACAAATTCAATGGCACACGAAAACAAAAACAATTTCGAAATACAGGTGATGAGAGAAATTAATGACAGTGTAGTCAGGGCGGCTAGGTGGTCTAGTGGAGTAAGTCTCCGGCAAAGCATCTCTAGATACCAGGTTCGATTCCTGGCTCCGTCGTTAATTTTTCAACTCACCTAAAAAAAAAAAAAATTTCGAAATTGTACTCTCCTCAAGCAAATTTTTCTCGCTAAAAATATGATATGCGTAGCTCATATCGCCAAAATGAACGCGCAGCCGTTCAAAAGTAAATGGCTAAAGTGAATTTTAATTTCACATTAATAGCCACTTACAGCATATGTGTGTACATACCAACAAGCTTCACACACAAGTCTAAAATGTGTCTCTGCGACGAATCTCAAATGTAAACAAATTCAATGGCACACGAAAACAAAAACAATTTCGAAATACAGGTGATGAGAGAAATTAATGACAGTGTAGTCAGGGCGGCTAGGTGGTCTAGTGGAGTAAGTCTCCGGCAAAGCATCTCTAGATACCAGGTTCGATTCCTGGCTCCGTCGTTAATTTTTCAACTCACCTAAAAAAAAAAAAAATTTCGAAATTGTACTCTCCTCAAGCAAATTTTTCTCGCTAAAAATATGATATGCGTAGCTCATATCGCCAAAATGAACGCGCAGCCGTTCAAAAGTAAATGGCTAAAGTGAATTTTAATTTCACATTAATAGCCACTTACAGCATATGTGTGTACATACCAACAAGCTTCACACACAAGTCTAAAATGTGTCTCTGCGACGAATCTCAAATGTAAACAAATTCAATGGCACACGAAAACAAAAACAATTTCGAAATACAGGTGATGAGAGAAATTAATGACAGTGTAGTCAGGGCGGCTAGGTGGTCTAGTGGAGTAAGTCTCCGGCAAAGCATCTCTAGATACCAGGTTCGATTCCTGGCTCCGTCGTTAATTTTTCAACTCACCTAAAAAAATTTCGAAATTGTACTCTCCTCAAGCAAATTTTTCTCGCTAAAAATATGATATGCGTAGCTCATATCGCCAAAATGAACGCGCAGCCGTTCAAAAGTAAATGGCTAAAGTGAATTTTAATTTCACATTAATAGCCACTTACAGCATATGTGTGTACATACCAACAAGCTTCACACACAAGTCTAAAATGTGTCTCTGCGACGAATCTCAAATGTAAACAAATTCAATGGCACACGAAAACAAAAACAATTTCGAAATACAGGTGATGAGAGAAATTAATGACAGTGTAGTCAGGGCGGCTAGGTGGTCTAGTGGAGTAAGTCTCCGGCAAAGCATCTCTAGATACCAGGTTCGATTCCTGGCTCCGTCGTTAATTTTTCAACTCACCTAAAAAAATTTCGAAATTGTACTCTCCTCAAGCAAATTTTTCTCGCTAAAAATATGATATGCGTAGCTCATATCGCCAAAATGAACGCGCAGCCGTTCAAAAGTAAATGGCTAAAGTGAATTTTAATTTCACATTAATAGCCACTTACAGCATATGTGTGTACATACCAACAAGCTTCACACACAAGTCTAAAATGTGTCTCTGCGACGAATCTCAAATGTAAACAAATTCAATGGCACACGAAAACAAAAACAATTTCGAAATACAGGTGATGAGAGAAATTAATGACAGTGTAGTCAGGGCGGCTAGGTGGTCTAGTGGAGTAAGTCTCCGGCAAAGCATCTCTAGATACCAGGTTCGATTCCTGGCTCCGTCGTTAATTTTTCAACTCACCTAAAAAAAAAAAAAATTTCGAAATTGTACTCTCCTCAAGCAAATTTTTCTCGCTAAAAATATGATATGCGTAGCTCATATCGCCAAAATGAACGCGCAGCCGTTCAAAAGTAAATGGCTAAAGTGAATTTTAATTTCACATTAATAGCCACTTACAGCATATGTGTGTACATACCAACAAGCTTCACACACAAGTCTAAAATGTGTCTCTGCGACGAATCTCAAATGTAAACAAATTCAATGGCACACGAAAACAAAAACAATTTCGAAATACAGGTGATGAGAGAAATTAATGACAGTGTAGTCAGGGCGGCTAGGTGGTCTAGTGGAGTAAGTCTCCGGCAAAGCATCTCTAGATACCAGGTTCGATTCCTGGCTCCGTCGTTAATTTTTCAACTCACCTAAAAAAATTTCGAAATTGTACTCTCCTCAAGCAAATTTTTCTCGCTAAAAATATGATATGCGTAGCTCATATCGCCAAAATGAACGCGCAGCCGTTCAAAAGTAAATGGCTAAAGTGAATTTTAATTTCACATTAATAGCCACTTACAGCATATGTGTGTACATACCAACAAGCTTCACACACAAGTCTAAAATGTGTCTCTGCGACGAATCTCAAATGTAAACAAATTCAATGGCACACGAAAACAAAAACAATTTCGAAATACAGGTGATGAGAGAAATTAATGACAGTGTAGTCAGGGCGGCTAGGTGGTCTAGTGGAGTAAGTCTCCGGCAAAGCATCTCTAGATACCAGGTTCGATTCCTGGCTCCGTCGTTAATTTTTCAACTCACCTAAAAAAAAAAAAAATTTCGAAATTGTACTCTCCTCAAGCAAATTTTTCTCGCTAAAAATATGATATGCGTAGCTCATATCGCCAAAATGAACGCGCAGCCGTTCAAAAGTAAATGGCTAAAGTGAATTTTAATTTCACATTAATAGCCACTTACAGCATATGTGTGTACATACCAACAAGCTTCACACACAAGTCTAAAATGTGTCTCTGCGACGAATCTCAAATGTAAACAAATTCAATGGCACACGAAAACAAAAACAATTTCGAAATACAGGTGATGAGAGAAATTAATGACAGTGTAGTCAGGGCGGCTAGGTGGTCTAGTGGAGTAAGTCTCCGGCAAAGCATCTCTAGATACCAGGTTCGATTCCTGGCTCCGTCGTTAATTTTTCAACTCACCTAAAAAAAAAAAAAATTTCGAAATTGTACTCTCCTCAAGCAAATTTTTCTCGCTAAAAATATGATATGCGTAGCTCATATCGCCAAAATGAACGCGCAGCCGTTCAAAAGTAAATGGCTAAAGTGAATTTTAATTTCACATTAATAGCCACTTACAGCATATGTGTGTACATACCAACAAGCTTCACACACAAGTCTAAAATGTGTCTCTGCGACGAATCTCAAATGTAAACAAATTCAATGGCACACGAAAACAAAAACAATTTCGAAATACAGGTGATGAGAGAAATTAATGACAGTGTAGTCAGGGCGGCTAGGTGGTCTAGTGGAGTAAGTCTCCGGCAAAGCATCTCTAGATACCAGGTTCGATTCCTGGCTCCGTCGTTAATTTTTCAACTCACCTAAAAAAATTTCGAAATTGTACTCTCCTCAAGCAAATTTTTCTCGCTAAAAATATGATATGCGTAGCTCATATCGCCAAAATGAACGCGCAGCCGTTCAAAAGTAAATGGCTAAAGTGAATTTTAATTTCACATTAATAGCCACTTACAGCATATGTGTGTACATACCAACAAGCTTCACACACAAGTCTAAAATGTGTCTCTGCGACGAATCTCAAATGTAAACAAATTCAATGGCACACGAAAACAAAAACAATTTCGAAATACAGGTGATGAGAGAAATTAATGACAGTGTAGTCAGGGCGGCTAGGTGGTCTAGTGGAGTAAGTCTCCGGCAAAGCATCTCTAGATACCAGGTTCGATTCCTGGCTCCGTCGTTAATTTTTCAACTCACCTAAAAAAATTTCGAAATTGTACTCTCCTCAAGCAAATTTTTCTCGCTAAAAATATGATATGCGTAGCTCATATCGCCAAAATGAACGCGCAGCCGTTCAAAAGTAAATGGCTAAAGTGAATTTTAATTTCACATTAATAGCCACTTACAGCATATGTGTGTACATACCAACAAGCTTCACACACAAGTCTAAAATGTGTCTCTGCGACGAATCTCAAATGTAAACAAATTCAATGGCACACGAAAACAAAAACAATTTCGAAATACAGGTGATGAGAGAAATTAATGACAGTGTAGTCAGGGCGGCTAGGTGGTCTAGTGGAGTAAGTCTCCGGCAAAGCATCTCTAGATACCAGGTTCGATTCCTGGCTCCGTCGTTAATTTTTCAACTCACCTAAAAAAAAAAAAAATTTCGAAATTGTACTCTCCTCAAGCAAATTTTTCTCGCTAAAAATATGATATGCGTAGCTCATATCGCCAAAATGAACGCGCAGCCGTTCAAAAGTAAATGGCTAAAGTGAATTTTAATTTCACATTAATAGCCACTTACAGCATATGTGTGTACATACCAACAAGCTTCACACACAAGTCTAAAATGTGTCTCTGCGACGAATCTCAAATGTAAACAAATTCAATGGCACACGAAAACAAAAACAATTTCGAAATACAGGTGATGAGAGAAATTAATGACAGTGTAGTCAGGGCGGCTAGGTGGTCTAGTGGAGTAAGTCTCCGGCAAAGCATCTCTAGATACCAGGTTCGATTCCTGGCTCCGTCGTTAATTTTTCAACTCACCTAAAAAAAAAAAAAATTTCGAAATTGTACTCTCCTCAAGCAAATTTTTCTCGCTAAAAATATGATATGCGTAGCTCATATCGCCAAAATGAACGCGCAGCCGTTCAAAAGTAAATGGCTAAAGTGAATTTTAATTTCACATTAATAGCCACTTACAGCATATGTGTGTACATACCAACAAGCTTCACACACAAGTCTAAAATGTGTCTCTGCGACGAATCTCAAATGTAAACAAATTCAATGGCACACGAAAACAAAAACAATTTCGAAATACAGGTGATGAGAGAAATTAATGACAGTGTAGTCAGGGCGGCTAGGTGGTCTAGTGGAGTAAGTCTCCGGCAAAGCATCTCTAGATACCAGGTTCGATTCCTGGCTCCGTCGTTAATTTTTCAACTCACCTAAAAAAAAAAAAAATTTCGAAATTGTACTCTCCTCAAGCAAATTTTTCTCGCTAAAAATATGATATGCGTAGCTCATATCGCCAAAATGAACGCGCAGCCGTTCAAAAGTAAATGGCTAAAGTGAATTTTAATTTCACATTAATAGCCACTTACAGCATATGTGTGTACATACCAACAAGCTTCACACACAAGTCTAAAATGTGTCTCTGCGACGAATCTCAAATGTAAACAAATTCAATGGCACACGAAAACAAAAACAATTTCGAAATACAGGTGATGAGAGAAATTAATGACAGTGTAGTCAGGGCGGCTAGGTGGTCTAGTGGAGTAAGTCTCCGGCAAAGCATCTCTAGATACCAGGTTCGATTCCTGGCTCCGTCGTTAATTTTTCAACTCACCTAAAAAAATTTCGAAATTGTACTCTCCTCAAGCAAATTTTTCTCGCTAAAAATATGATATGCGTAGCTCATATCGCCAAAATGAACGCGCAGCCGTTCAAAAGTAAATGGCTAAAGTGAATTTTAATTTCACATTAATAGCCACTTACAGCATATGTGTGTACATACCAACAAGCTTCACACACAAGTCTAAAATGTGTCTCTGCGACGAATCTCAAATGTATATATATATATATATATATATGTTGGCAGTCAATAACACTTAATGCCCTAATTAGGAATTATATATATATTTTATAAAATTCCTAATTAGGGCATTAAATGTTATTGACTGCCAACATAAAATAATTTGAGGGAAAACATGATGAATAAAATGCCTTTTGTATGATTCATGTTATATTTCATTATTAAATACAATTGTTTTAAAAATCAACCTTATCTATCCAACCATTTTGCGAACTATCAAATCCCAACCACTTCACGTAGAGTTGATTTCCACGTTGGCGTAATACTTTCTCCACTAGATAACCATCGGGGTATTTCACTTCACTTGGTTCCTCCTCATAGAAGACTCCTTCGATGGATTTATTTTGATAATCGATAAGCTTGTAAGTTGGAGGTTTGGTATTTCTCACCTCTTTCGTGGTGAATATTTCCGTTGTCCAATTCAGTCTATAGCCTGTTTTGAGTACATTTTTATATGGGCTGATTCGAACGCGATCACCAACTTTGAATTTTCGTTTCCGATTAACGCATTAGACTTGTCGCGGCTTGTAAACGCGTTCATACAACTGTTTTTCGTTGATGGTGGTAACATTCGCTGGCTTCATCTGAATCGTACGATGTTTGCAGTTGTTGTAGGATTTGATCAAATCATGCAAAATGTCAATCCATATGTGAGAACCTCAAAGAGTAAATTGCTTCTACATTTTATTTTTTGAAGTTCGGTTGAAACGCTCGCAGACCGAGACTTTTAAATTACTGAATGGAGAATACATGTTGATATTGTACTGTTTCACGAGAGCTTTGGATTCGCCATTATAAAATACTTTACCATGATCAACATGTAGATGTCTGGGTACGCGCTCTTGTATTAGTATGGATTTCATGGCGGTACACAGTGCGGCCAAAGGCCCTTTTATGCGGCCAAAAGTCGAAAAAAAAAGTTTTTAGTTGTGGATATTTTGTCATTGGGTTGGCTAAAGGAGTCCCCTAGGAGACGGAAAACGTTCATAGTAAGGTCCCTTGCCTCAAATCTCCCCCCATAATCTCAGTCTGAATATGGCCTTCGCCCGAACGCTACACGACGGTTAGGAAAGTGCGACTGGCGACGCGTCGGATAAACAGGCGTCAAATTTTTGTTTTTAAAGCGATTCGAACGAAACAAAATGGATTCTACAGCTGAAGGTGAGTAGAATAAGTAAAAAAAATTCTGAATATAAATTCCTGAATAGTACATTGTTAGAAGGGGATATGTAAGGACTATTTTTTGGTTATTTTTCTCAAATTGAATGAATTTGATTGAGTGAATACTTTTTTATCTTACTACATCTTGCTCTCTAAGTCATTTGAGGTTTCAGATAAAAGTATCATGTACTATATAAAATCAATTTTAACTGCCCGTTGCTGCCCGTTCAGTTTTTGTGCACTGTATTACAAAATAAAAAGTCAGATATTCGTTTCAACGATCACAGTAATAGATGAAAAACAAAATGAAATAAAGCATAGAATTCAAAAACCAAAGTGAAAAACAAATATAAAAGTGAGCCTTCGAAGGAAAACACATCCATACAGTGAATCAAAAGAATATGAGAAAGAGAGACAGGGTTATACGCAGCTGCGTCATGCTATTGATGATAACAATTTTCGGCAGTATGCAGTAAAATTAGCTAAAGACATTGTACAACAATATCCCCGGTATTATATGCCCACTTTGGTTCAAAAACTTTTGATTCATGGCCCCGAAATAATGAAACATTCGGTGTTACCGATCGGTCAAATGTCCGAAGATGCGCAGGAAGCCTGTAATAAATTTTTTTAGGATCTACCGCATGAATTTCGCAAAAAAACATTATCGTCAAAAAACGTTGGAAGATGTTTTCAAACGATTTTTGATTGCGTCTGATCCACAAATCTCCAGCTGTCGGAGATTACCCATGAAACCACTAAAATCTTTATCTGAAGACTGTATTAATTTGTTAGCTCCTCCAACTGTGAATAATCAAACGGAACTACAATATTATGACAGTTCTTCGGCCTCAGAAACCGATACAGATATAGAAGATTGCAACTGTGACGAGATTGGCAATGCAAATTTTTTCATGTAATATTATTTTCTACACCTAACTTTTAAATATTTTATCCATTACGCTTCTGAAATCTTCATATGTAATGTGAGTTACTATGGTAAATGTCAATAAAAATATAATAATTTTTTCAGAATTTTTTTCCTGTATAACATCGCCATATTGCGACCCGCCATTTTTAATTTGTTCGTTCTCAATTACATACCCTAACAATCTCAAAACAAAGACTTTTAATCAATCGCCCAATTCATTTAATTTTTTATAAGTTTTTTCGTATGATAAGACGCCATACTAGGTCGGCCATCTTGAATTTGCTAATTCTGATGATGAATTCATAATCAGCGACCCCAAAAACCCCCACATACCAATTTGTGGATCATTCTCTACATTTTTCGACTTTTGGCCGCATAAAGGGGCCTTTGGCCGCACTGTGCGGTAGTTACATCTTTTCCACTCTTGGACATTATCGGCACCGTCCAAGCGTACTTGGAGAATATATCAATGATTGTGAGCAGGTATTTGTATCCCTTATTATGTGAGCTGTATACAATCATATCAACCAGATCAGCTTGCCAAGTCTCATACAGTCCACGTAAATCCACAAACCGCGGCGGATATTGCGTCGAGCGGGTTTGTGATGTTCATTGGTTATCGTCTCCTTCATGCTTCAATAGCTGCACTTGCTTTCTGGTTTGCGATCAAACCGGCAGTTCTGATTCTTCACGAACTTTTTTTTAGGTCGGCTTAATTTTCTTTTGTCAAGCCGTGCGACTAGGTTGTGATTAGTTATTTTCCTGCGCTATCAATCGACTGTGAAGATTCCGAGCGCGCTCAAACACAGTATTTACAAGCTTGCTATTCTCCTTGACATTCTTACGCAGTTCATTGATATCATTCAAGACCACAGAAAAATTCGATTGCAAAGTTTGCGTAAGATCTTCGGCGGTATTTTGTAAAACACTGTGCAGATCTTTCAATGGAACGGCATCATTTGCATGCTGCGGATCGGCAATATTACACAATCATCTATTGTCTATATCATATTGATTGTCCGGAGTGATTTAAAATCCGATGCCTGGAGGGCCACGCACAAATTTTTTACTCAGACCACGCGTCAATTCTCGTCCAAATATACCGAAGCTCATCGTTGAACGACTAATCTATAAATGATAATTTTCCTGCTGATCTGTCGCTAATAAACGATTCCGGCTTCTCGCAACTCTTCAATAATTGCAACTATTTCGTTAGCGTGATTGGTATTGCCGGCCGCCTGTGATGCCATAAGCAGTCGGAGACGATCCACAATTTTATTTGCATTATCCCAGTAGACGTAATCGACCTCTTGCCCATCCTTTCGTGCAATCTCATAGCTGGGTGAACCTTTGCCAGATTTTCGTCGTGAACCGACAAATTGCGTAATTAAACTTTTATTCTTTGCATTTTTCGCATCAACACGAATGTTTTTATCAACCTTGTAATGTTTTCTATGTGCATTTGTCATGGTTACAATTTTTATATCATTATTTTTGTCTGTATCGTTCACAATGGTGGGATCCGGTGATTTTTTGTACAATAATTTGGGTAATCCTGGTTCTCATATGTTTCATCCCCCACATATATCTGATCCTCAACGAAATGGATTTGCGAATCGCCAATCATCATGCGTTTTTCCAACTTTCGAACGCCATATGTGTTGTCTAGATCATTTTATTTCTTTGTACCAAACATTTTTAAATACTGTCCCACAGACATATCGATCTTCTTCATTGGTGTGCTTGTGGTGGAAATATTATCTCCTGTGAATGTTTGGTCTGCCGCATCCATGAAATCCGCATCATCCATATCGCCATCTTCATTATCATCACCATCATTACCGTCGTTCTCATCAAGTTTTTCTTCTTTCATAGTAATATATGGTTGTTCTGTTTTGATTTTTTTCTTAATCTGCCGCTTCGAAGTATCAGCCAATTCTTGCAGCTGTGTCACTACCCAGGTAGCACATTTGAAAAAGTCAATGATTTGTCTGATTGGGTACATAACTGATATGTTGTATGTGCCCTTCAAGGTACGTTGACTTTAGTGTAATGTGACTACTACGTGAAAATTTCATGTTAAATTCACAGAAAAGATGTTACGTAACATTTGGGTCTCAAAGCATTCATTTTTGTGTGGTCCAAAAAATTGATATATCTGTTTGTTCAGTCAACACTCAAATTGCCCGGGCGAAGCGAAGTTCGGCTTACTCGCAGCAAGAAGGCAGCACTAAACAGGGCATAGATCACCCGACAATCGATAGCCAATCAATAAATTTATAGTTTAAATTTATTGACGCTTGCGCATTTCGCTATTCTCTGACGTCACTCGCTATGAATTTTCTTATTGGCTCTTAGCTATTGGACATGCGCAGTCATTCTCACGGAGAAGAAGACGCCAATTCTCCCGGTTTTTCCGGCCTTTTTTTTGTTCTTACTGCTACCTCTTGTTCACCTCGTGGTTTTTCTTGTCGCTGGTTTATTTAATTATTCGGCTATTGATAAAAATAGTTGTGACCGTGGTATTTGGTTGAATTTTTTATTGAAGTTACTGTAATAATTAATGTACGAGAATTCGCTTTAAAGGAATTATTAAATTAATTGTGAATTTGGGTGCATTCGCTACCACGTGTTGTTCTTGGCAACCACGTGCATTGTACATATCGGGTAATTCGCTAACCGTGTATAGTGTATCCAATAAATCAAGTTATAATTTTTTTTTGCTAAATTTAGTGTGTTCAGTTTTTATTGTGACAACCTGTATCAAACCAGATCACGAGTCTCCTCTCCTGTTACTCGCTAAAACACTGTTACATAATGACGTAAACATGAATAAAATACATATATCACCGTTAACATCACAGATATGTGTCAAGAGATCCATTCTAGTATGTTTCAAAGTATTCGTATCCTCGTTACATAATTATTTTTAGGTAACAATTATATCTACGTGAAAAAAATCTGCGACCTAATTTTTACACACACACACACACACACACACATACACACACACACACACACACACACGGGGAGTAAAGTTGCTCGCGTCCGTGGAATCCTTAATCCATACGTGCTCCCTGGGTGGTGCCAAATGAGCAACACGGGAGCTGAAGAGGAAACAGCCGCCCACCGTGTATCCGGGTGGGTCGGAGAAGAAATAAAATAGTTCCCGCGGCAAAAAATACCAACTCCCCTTCAGCGATGGAAGGTTTGGTCACAACAACTGACCAAGGGTTACGTACGCAAGCGGATTTGGTGACGCTGCTTGAAAGAGATGTGCGATATGATCCCTATAGCGCAGCGTACGTGAAAACTCCCGGCATCTACGTGCCGCACCCACGGGAGCAAGAGGAAGCCCGTGATGGAATATGGTGCACGGCTGGAGCAGATGCCTTTCCCTGCTCCAATAGCCACAAGCTCTCTCAGTCATGGGGTAGCTGTTAGAGTGATCACCCCCTAACTTCCGGAGGCATCGCGTTCGGAGACGACCTTTTGTTCTGGAGTATTACATAAACTTATGGAGACTACAAATAACACAAACAACAACAACCAAGAGACTGCAGAGGACGTCTTCATGGACGTCGAGCAGGGCACGAACATTGCCCCACCAGCTACACGAGGGAAAAATGTTTTGGTCGCATCCCACCGGGACAGAGTAAACTCTGCACCGACCAGTGGATGTCGCCAAACACCGATGGAGAGACTAGGCTCTAAAATTGAAGAGCTAGCGTGGTACATCAAGGATAGGAACAACGTTCACGGAGAAATAAAGAAGTTAGTCAGGTCGATCGACACAGCATATCACCTGGCACTAAAAGACTACACTGGTGCTCCGAAAACGGTACCAAGCGGGACGGCGCAAACAACGCAAACATCTCCTCAGATGGAGCCCCAACCAAATGCACAGCAGACACCGGAAGCCACCTCGAAGAATTCAAACTCAAAAAAAAGGCCGCTACCCACACCTAGCCCCGCTTCTGATCAAGATCCGCGAGCATCTAAAAAACCGGCCAACGACAACATCTGGGCGGTAGTGACTCGGCGAAGAAAAACGAAGGAAAAAGTGCCACAAGACTCGACAGCAACAGCGAAAGCGCCCCAAAAGCCAAACGTTAAAGATGGCCCTTTGGCAAATAGCCATCGTAAGGCGAACAGAAGGAAACCAAGAACAAAGGCTGTTCTTGTCCAACCAGCAGAGGGGCGAACGTACGCCGAACTCCTTAAAGAGATCAAGGCCAAGGTAGACCCGAGCAAGACTGGCGTAAACATTAAGTCTATCACACAAACAAGGCGCGGAGGCGTCCTGCTGGAGATGAGCCGCAAGTCTGAAGACAGCGCAGCTTTTGCTGCCGCGATAAAGACAGCAACCACAAACATCGGCACGGTGAAAACACTGACACCACTGACGACGATAGAGATTCTTGATCTGGATGGAGTCTCTACCGAAACTGACGTTCGTGAAGCACTCAAGCGGGACTTCACGACAAACCTGGAGATTAAACGGGTCAACTTGACCAAGGTTACACCAAGAGGACAACGTGCGGCCTTCTGTGAGATAGACGAGGCCAGTGCAACCCAGGCCCTCGATAAAGCTCGCATAAAAATTGGATGGGTGAACTGCCGCATTCGCCCAGTCGTAAAAGTGACCCGATGCTTCAAATGCCTTGGGTATGGGCACCAAACACGTAGCTGTACGGGACCCGACAGGAGCAATTGTTGCTACAAGTGTGGCGGCGAAAACCACAAGTCGCAAGACTGCGCGGTGAAGCCAAAGTGCTTTCTTTGTACGCCGGACAAAGAAGTCCATGATGGCTTATGTCATATCGCCGGCTTCGGAGTTTGTAAGGCATTTCGCACCGCACTTGCCGAAGCTGCGAGAGGGCCGAAATGACGCGCTTATTACAGGGCAACCTGAACAGGTGCGCTTTGGCGCAAAATTTACTACACCAGCGTATCTTTGAAGACAAGATCGATATCTGCCTCATCTGCGAGCAACATCTGAACATCCAGGACAGAACATGGTTCGCTGATAAATCCGGCACGGCAGCGATCTGGATCGCAAACACGAAGAACGTCACCGTCGACAGCAGCGGATGCAGACCAGGATACGTCTGGATCAAAACCCCAACAGCCTATATTATGAGCGTCTACCTTTCACCCAATGAAGGGATTAGTGTGTTCCGCCAGAAAATGGCAAACATAGAAGACATCATCGATAAGTTCAACCAGGAAGTCATCGTAGCTGGTGATTTCAACGCGAAATCGGCTGAATGGGGTGCTGATTTCTCCGACACTAGAGGCAACGAAGTAGCAGACTTTGCAGCAAGACTTGACCTCATAGTGCTGAACACCGGAAATACTACGACTTTCAGAAGACCAGGATATCAGGAATCCATCCTCGACATCACGTTGGCGACTCCAAGGATCGCGAATATGATCGAGGATTGGACAGTATCAGAGGAATACAGTGGCAGTGATCATCAATATGTAACATTCAGTATTCGAATGGCAGCTATTTCGGTACCTCGTCGTGATCATCAACCGCGGAGGTGGAATGCCAAGAAGCTCGACTTAGACGCACTGCGAACTTCTCTGACACGAAGCTCGTCGTCTTTCCAGAACAACACGAATCCGAATACCCGTAATGAGACGGAAACATTAGTGTCAAAAACAATGGGATTGATTGTTGCCGCATGTGATGCTTCTATGCCACGATTGAAAAAACAAGGCTCTCATAGGCCGGCATATTGGTGGTCACTAGAGATAGCAGAGCTTCAGAAAACATGCCACAAGCTACGTCGACAAGCGACGAGAGCTGCGAAACGCTCTCGGGATCAAAACCTACATTCGACCGAGTACAAGCAGGCTAAAAAGAACTTAAACCGGGCTATTAAAGCAAGCAAAGCGAAACTGTGGCAGGAGATCTGCAATGACCTTGACAGAGACATCTGGGGTAAAGCCTACCAAATTGTCGTCAAACAACTTGGAAAAGCCTCACCAGAACCGCCGAAGCCGCCTGCTCTAATGAACAGTATCATAGCGGAGTTATTCCCAAAACACCAGCCGCGGAAGAAGAGGCACTATGCAAAAAACGGCACAACACCGTTCACAACCAAGGAGTTGCAAGATGCGGCTAAGACCATCAAGACAGGAAAAGCACCTGGCTCCGATGGTATTCCGGCATCGGTGATCAAGACGGTAGCCCTGGAATTCCCAGGAATACTCCTGAGCTCGTACAATGCATGTTTGGCAACCGGCACATTCCCCACGACCTGGAAGCGGCAAAGATTGGTCCTTTTAGACAAAGGGAAGGGAACTCCTATAACACCTTCGTCGTTTAGACCACTTTGCATGCTGGACATTGCCGGAAAACTACTCGAGAAGCTCATCCAGGGAAGGCTTCGAAACGACATTGACCGTGCCGGAGGTTTTGCTATTAACCAACACGGCTTTCGAAAGGGCCGATCGACAATCGGCGCGATCCAGAAGGTCATAGGGACGGCGAGAGAAGCATGGTCTGGTAGCCTCAAAGCTCGCAAGGTGTGTCTTGTCCTCACACTAGACATTAAAAACGCCTTCAACAGTGCTAATTGGGGCGACATTTTGGATGCATTGGAATACAAATTTGAAGCCGAGCCAGAAAATCTGGCAATAGTAAATGACTATCTCGACGAACGGACGCTGATAGCGGAAACGACAGAAGGCCCACAAGAGCATGACATCACAGCCGGCGTGCCGCAAGGTTCAATTATGGGACCCGATCTGTGGAACGCAGATTACGACGAGCTCCTGGAAATCCCGTTACCGAAGCAAGTGGAACTCACGGGCTTTGCAGACGACGTCGCAGCCACATTAGTGGTGGACAGCGCCGAGGAGGCAGAAATCCTAATTCGAGCAACCATTGATGCCTTTGAAACTTGGCTTGAGAAGCACCACCTGAAACTCGCCAAGCAAAAAACTGAAATGGTCGTCCTGACTCGACAAAAATGGTTTCCTAAACCCTTCATTGTCGACACGGGCGAGACAACATTGAGGTCTACCAGGACACTGCGTTACCTAGGAATAGTGATCGACGAGAAACTATCTTTTCGCGAGCACCTCGAAAACGCATGCACGAAGGCCAACAAGACGGTATCCAGTTTATCAAGGATCATGCTGAATACAACAGGACCACGGACCAAAAAGAGAAGGGTCCTCTTGGAAACAGTCCACTCAGTATTGCTCTACGGAGCAGAAATATGGGCAGACATTTCAAAACAGAAGACATACCGACGCAAGATGGCAGCAGTGCAGCGCCGAGGCGCACTCAGGGTTACCTGCGCATACCGCACGGTTTCTGAAGCGGCTGTATTAGTCATTGCGGGAGCAGCACCCATCGATTTATTAGCGTTCGAAAGAGCCAAGCTCTACGACGCTAAAAAGAACGGCGACAACTCCAAAGAGGCAATAACGAGAATAAAGAAAGAGACGCTACAGGAGTGGCAGGACCGATGGACCACGGGAGAGACGGGTAGATGGACGGCACGCCTGATCCCGAACATCAACGTCTGGCTCTCTCGGAAGCATGGAGAAATGGACTTCTTCCTGACCCAGTTCTTGACGGGCCATGGCCAATTCAACGACTACCTCTTCAGGATGAGACTACATGACAGGCCGACATGCAAGTATTGCCCGGACAAAATTGACGACGCCGAACACACGTTCTTCGAGTGTGTTCGGTGGAAGGACTACAGGAGCAGCATCGAAGAGAGTATAGGCACCAGGCTCTACCCCCCAAGCCTGGTTACCTATATGCTCAAACAAGAAGGAAACTGGTCAGCTGTTGCAACTTACGCACAGCACCTTCTGAAAGACAAGATTGCAGAAAGGGACCAGTAGCCAGGAGTAGGCGTCGCAAGACGCAGCACGGACTGGATTGATGTAATGCTAACGCGGTTCCAATCCAGTCCTCCCCGTAACATCTGCGGGGAGAGGGGAAGAGGAGTGTTTTTTTTTAGTGGGTAAAAATCTCCACACTACCGACTATCGTTATCCGCCGTAGGATGGGCGGCGGAGTATTAATGATGGCGGTGTCTTCTGAAGATCTTTTTTCGTACCTCTTTATAAAAAAAAAAAAAAAAAAAAAAAAACACACACACACACACACACACACACACACACACACACACACACATATACATATATTGTGACCAATTTTTGAGGTCCGATCGTGGCACCACGTTGGGCGCCAATTTGTGACCGCCAATTATTTTCTGTTACTATCGTGGCCCCACTTTGGGCGCCATTTTGTAACACGATAAAATTTCTCGCAAGGGTTAAACGAAGAAATGAGATAATTGGTCACCCTACGGCGCAGTCACTAACCTGAATAATTAGACATAGAAAGCGATACGATAAGAGAAAGATATGATTGTTGGGCGCCAGACGCACATGCGTCAAAAATAGATAATGAGAGAAAAAGATAAAGGTAAAGGTAAAGATAAAGATACTAAGTAAAGGTAAGGTCAGGTTCTACGACGGTTTTGCACAGCTTGCTCAGTATAGACACGATAATGGTAGAGGGGACGGGTCGAATCCAATAGACAAAAGAAGAAACAGGTGAAGCAGAAATAGTATCGAATATATTGATTAAGAAACGATAAATTTTAATAACAAGCAACAACTGCAGAGATTAAGATACAATTAAGATAGATGCGATAATTAAAAATCTTTACAGCCAGAGAAAAGTTAAGCGAGAGATTTAACAAATAACGGAACGTTTTCCGAATAAGCGGGAAATATGCGTGAGCTCGCGATACTATAATTCGAGGTACTAACTAATACGGTTTTATAATGAATATGCAGAACAGAAAAAGATATACGGTACTTAAATTAAGCATTAAGCAAGTAAACCATAAAATATGAGAAGCGATTATAAAACACATGCGAAATACAAAAATTGTAATAGTTATCACATTACCAGAATGATCAGAAATAGGCAAAGACAGGGAATTATGAATTACAAGATAAATTCAAGGCAACGGGTCCAGTAGAAAATTATCATAAAATATAGGTACTAACAGATGATACGTAGTCTCTAGTTTGCGGTAAGCGCGAGAAGAAAGAAAGGTAATATGCGGTACGATAAAAGATAATTCAAGATGAGGCAAATAATACTCAAGAAAATTAATATGCAACATACGACAAACCAAAGAGACTACGGACAACTACGATCAGCGATATTAGCGAAGAAAATAATGAAAAAGATGTTATGCGGTACGGCACAATACTCCAATGTCAAATGAACGACGAGCGGGACCACGGAGCGATGTAAGATCGCGCACGCGGTACACTCACTAAGATACGGTAATCAACGGGAATAGGTGAAGAGACAGATATGAACTAATCAGAGAAAATATAGCGAAATAGCAATGCTCAATAGCTAAGACGAAAATTGATCATTTAACGGAACGCGCTGTTATACAGCGATATTAGACATTTAGATATTCTAGAAGAGAAAGATAACAAAATAAAGCAATTGTCACTAACAATGCGTAAGTAATAGTTAACCAGTCGCGAGGTTACTTGCAATAAGAAAGAGAAAGGGGCAAAATAAGAGATAAGAGAGAATAAGGTACGAGCCCAGGTGGCTCAAGCAGACCAACTGCAAGATAAAGAGAAAGAGAGAAAAAGGTAAAGGTACGATATATTGCAAGTACTCTCGTAGCTTCACAAAATAGAAAAGGAACCTCACTTACGTAAAAGAAGATTTAACAGGTGCTAGAGAATGCGATACGATAGCGGTACGACGACTTGCGTAGCGATAACAAGAACACGTTTGCAATTAACGAAACTGAAGGTAGAGTTAACAAAAGCACATCTGCTATTAACGAAACTGAAAGTAGAGTTAACGAAAAGCACGTCTGCTATCAGCGATAACTGAATGTAGAGTTAACAATAGGAAAGCACGTCTTTATTGTTCGATAACTGATCGTAGAGTTTAACAAAAGCACGTCTTGATTATTCGAGAACTGAGCGTAGTGTGTTAAAAGCACGTCTTCATTTTTCGAGAACTGATCGTAGAGTGTCGAGACGAGCGATGATCCTGATCCTCGTCGCACTGCTGTCACGTGATTTTTCCTCAAATTTGCGGTAATCTAATTGGTCACAGGTCGCGTAGGTCTGGTCTACGGCTAGGCGGCGATAATCCCTCGCCGCTAGTTTTTCTTCTTTCGCGACGACAGATATCGAGGTATCGGGACGTCGTAAGGTGGACGGAGATGTTTTCCCTCAGCTGTGCGGTATCGTTGGTGAGAAGCGAGGTCGTACCGCTCATGTGTTGCGATACTGAGGTATGCGATAATATTGCGTCACCGATCTCTTGGACTCGCGACCGATCGTACTTCACTCCTTGCTTTACTGGTACTCCCCGTTGTAGCTATTTCGTCGGCGCTGCATCCCGGCCCACGCTCATTGAAACCCTCATGCCGGAACAATCTGGTGGTGATGGCCCTCAACCCGGATCCCCACACTAGATCCACCAGATCCACGTGGTCAGCATATCATTAGCCTATTCCACGCCGCAGTCCTTCGATAGGACGGTTCGTGAAGAGAAAACCGTCCTCTATTTGATAGACAACGACTTAGTAGGTGTTAGGGTCGGTTCAGCTCCAGGCTGATAAGTATCGTCGACGGGAGGCTTTGTTGTGTTTTTGACGCACAGCCCTGTACGCCGCCTGACTATGCATCCCAGCGGTAGAAGCATTCGTTCGTGGTTCGGCTCCTGGCCGATAAGTCTTAAATAGTCGGAGGTACTGTTTGTGCATCACGCACGACCCTGTTCGACAACTAGATAGGCATCCATCGGGAGTGGTTTCAGCGGTATTCGTTCGTCTGTAGTCGGTGGTGGTCGATGTTGAGCTGGTACGTGACTCCTGTCAGGCAGTGTCCTGGTATTTTGACGCGAAGGTCTCGTAGATGTTTCTCGTAGAGCATTACAGAATTAGAAAATAAGATAGAATTAGCTTAATCAAGAGAATGCAACTCAAAGATAATTAGTCGTTTATTTTTGGAGTATTGGCCTCAGACGTGCTTTCGTTATTTTTAGCGATATTTGTACCTGGGGGAGTGTGATAATCAAACAAAGTGACGGGGTACGAAATACCACGTCACAATATATATATATATGTGATAATTAAACGAAGTGACGGGGTACGAAATACCACGTCACAATATATACAGGGTGTCCCTAAATTGAGGGACACGGACCAGCCAGCGTGATACCTGACTGAAATGCAACCGAGAATTTCTTTACCGGAAGCTCGTCCGACGCATAGTTTTTGAATTATAAGCGATAGCGTTAGGCCAATCAGAGTGCACCATTTCATCTGGATTTGCCGCCACGGAAATTGCTGTTTTGTTCGCTGGGTGAATTATTATTATTCGGTTACAAAGTAAATATCGGCACCTCCCCTCACTCGCTGTTGTACCCCTTCTCGAGCGCTGACCTCGGTATTGTTGCCGCGGCACACGCTGCCGGCCGCACACCCACGAACGCACACTCGTGTGTGTGAAAATAAGCGAATGCCCAGCTACACAATACTACGAAACACACATACACGAGTGAAAATAAAAATAAATCTCCAAATAAATCAGCGGATTTAAGATTTAATGTTATAAAACACTTCCAATCATCGATGTATGCATAAAACTAGAGATTTTAGATGATTGACATGACGTTAGGGTTCATGATTAGTCATTCAATCAATCTGAATTATGCTTTCCGAACATTTTTTGTATCATAGTATATCATTGTATATAGTATCAATTACTCAAAATTTATCAAAATTAAAAATATTTTGCATAAGACTATGAATTATCGAAATATCTCTTCTGATATTAAGACTACACGCAGAAATTTACCAAATTGATTAATTCTTACAATTTAATCGAGCCGTGTCCGATTATTTTGTTGAAATCGATTAATCGATACATCGATTATTCTCAGATAAGTGGCCATCACTAGCATTGATCTCAACAGTTTCAACGTTACTTGCCACTCCAGACCCACATTTAATCGACGAGGAAATGACTGGGAATTTGAATGACACCATATTTTTTGAGTTGAATTGATTGAATTTATTCATTTAATTCGACTTCATTTTTCTATTCCAAATAATAATAATTATTTTTCCTCAAATTCAGATAGATTTATTAAATTGAAATTGCTTCATTTGAATTCAGGTATTTGGGAATTTCCTTCTTCTCGATTTAAAATTACTTTTTTATTTGAATTTAATTATTTTTCTCTTCAAACACAAAATTTTGGCACGAATCTAAAGTAATTCAAAGTAACTTGACTCATTACAACTCTTCCTAATTCAGTTATATCTCAAATTATTCTCATGATTTCAGTTATCATTTTTAGTGATTCAGTGAATTCTCATTTATTCAGTTATTTTGTGTTAACTCAGGTGAATTGTAATTGATTTACAAACCTATTGACACGTCAATTCAGCGAGTTGTTGTTCCCTCGCATTATTGAAAAATCGGATGTCAATGATGAATTTAAAACTAGTGGAAAAGTTATGTTGCAAAGACACAAAAAATGTTCGGAAAGCATAATTCAGATTGATTGAATGACTAATCATGAACCCTAACGTCATGTCAATCATCTAAAATCTCTAGTTTTATGCATACATCGATGATTGGAAGTGTTTTATAACATTAAATCTTAAATCCGCTGATTTATTTGGAGATTTATTTTTATTTTCACTCGTGTATGTGTGTTTCGTAGTATTGTGTAGCTGGGCATTCGCTTATTTTCACACACACGAGTGTGCGTTCGTGGGTGTGCGGCCGGCAGCGTGTGCCGCGGCAACAATACCGAGGTCAGCGCTCGAGAAGGGGTACAACAGCGAGTGAGGGGAGGTGCCGATATTTACTTTGTAACCGAATAATAATAATTCACCCAGCGAACAAAACAGCAATTTCCGTGGCGGCAAATCCAGATGAAATGGTGCACTCTGATTGGCCTAACGCTATCGCTTATAATTCAAAAACTATGCGTCGGACGAGCTTCCGGTAAAGAAATTCTCGGTTGCATTTCAGTCAGGTATCACGCTGGCTGGTCCGTGTCCCTCAATTTAGGGACACCCTGTATATATTGTGACGTGGTATTTCGTACCCCGTCACTTTGTTTAATTATCACATATATATATATATTGTGACGTGGTATTTCGTACCCCGTCACTTTGTTTGATTATCACACTCCCCTAGGTACAAATATCGCTAAAAATAACGAAAGCACGTCTGAGGCCAATACTCCAAAAATGAACGACTAATTATCTTTAAGTTGCATTCTCTTGTTTAAGCTAATTCTATCTTATTTTCTAATTCTGTAATGCTTTACGAGAAACATCTGCGAGACCTTCGCTTCAAGATACTAGGACACTGCCTGACCGGGGTCATAATATATATATATATATATAAGAAAAATTATTCCCCTAAAAATATATTTGAAAAATACAAAAAATCAATTCTCCACTCTGAACCATGGTTCAAAATGTTTGTTTTGGGACCCAGAAATCATGTGAATTTTAATAAAAAAAGAAAAAATGGCATTTTTTTCAGGACCATAAAAGGGTTTGTAACATTTTTTAAAAAAGAATACTTGCGACGAAAAATCTTCAAAAAATGGTGAGTGCTTATTTTAGGTCGTAAAATCATTTGAAAAATAATCAAGCAAATTAGCGGGGATCCGGAAAAGTGTCCTCTAAGTTGGCATGGAATACCTCATATATATATATATATATATATATATATATATATCAAGAAAAATAATCAAGCAAATTTGCTTGATTATTTTTCAAATGATTTTACGACCTAAAATAAGCACTCACCATTTTTTGAAGATTTTCCGTCGCAAGTATTCTTTTTTAAAAAATGTTACAAACCCTTTTATGGTCCTGAAAAAAATGCCATTTTTTCTTTTTTTATGA
Organism: Neodiprion lecontei; assembly: GCF_021901455.1. NCBI lineage: Eukaryota > Metazoa > Arthropoda > Insecta > Hymenoptera > Diprionidae > Neodiprion > Neodiprion lecontei. The sequence goes on from NC_060260.1 coordinate 17,901,950, forward strand.
AAATTCCCATGATTTCTGGGTCCCAAAACAAACATTTTGAGCCATGGTTCAGAGTGGAGAATTGATTTTTTGTATTTTTCAAATATACTTTTAGGGGAATAATTTTTCTTATTTTGTATGTACTATCTAATAATAATGACGATAAACGTCTTGAGGAGGTTGGCTCGCCTTGTCAGAATGATAAGAATGAGTTGAAATTTTTCTGGAATATACGTCCATAGGGATCACGCATCTCTAAAAAATTTCAAGTTGATCGTCCACATGGTTGTCCTGTAATCAATTATTGGAATCGTACTCGTATACTGTAATGGACAGCTATTCAAGAACGCAATATATCAACAATGCCCGTAACATACACAAATCACGACAACAACTGTAACGGACAGCTGATCGAGACCAGCATCGACATCGACATTGACCTACATAAACCGAAAATAATAAACAAAGACAACGGACTATGACCCATAACAGGACACACGAATGTGGAAATGACGTCAACAAGATAACCTGACCAAAGCCCTGGAAGAGTACAAAACTGGAGGACCACGAAGAGCGGGTACCAGTTGACCGGCAAAGCGCCAAGTTGCGTCATATTGAAACGAAATGTTACTCGTCTAGAGAACATTATCGAATTTAGCTTCAAGTTTAGGGAGAGGAACTTCAAGCAAAGCGTTTAGTTCCAATGTTAGATAGATATTACTTATTAGAGTCCACGATAGCCCGGGACTGCTAAAGAGAGTTGGGAAAGATGTAAAACGTTTGAACTGTAAGGACCGTCTTAGGAGCAGAACCGATAAATTTTGATTAGTATTATTATTTCTTTATTTTTATTTAATAATTTTGTTCTCTATTGTTAATTTTATAAACCAGATCGCCGACCTCGGTCAATATCAAATGTATTCGAGTTATCGCTATTAAAGCAGTTTTACATTCTAAATATGCACTCGTCTGTCTCCTTGTCAAACATATTTCTCTAACATGAAGTTTCACCTTGAAGAGGGGAGGGGAAGTAAACCAACAGCCAGCTAAGGTAATCCCTGGTCTGGAGGATTGCTCTATTAACTTGGAACCCGCCGATGACCAAATGAGATCAAAATTTGCTCAACATATTGTGCTCGTTTTGTGCTGTTTTGTACCGCAAAAAAAAAGTTTTGTACTATTAGTATTCTCAAAATATGCAAGAAATTAGGAGCGGGTTCCAACTTAATGTTAAGTTAGAACCCGCAAGGTTGGAATACACTCAACATTATGTACTTGTTTTGTGCTATTTTGTGCCACCCAAATAACGTTTTGTACCCTCGTCATTACCGAGATATATGCCTCCGACGAGGTATGCAAACGGCCCAACGAGTTCGGGTGGTACGGAACTTGAAGCATTCGTTTTGTGCTATTTTGTGCCACCCAAATGACGTTTTGTACCCTCGTCATTAACGAGATATATGCCTCCGACGAGGTATGCAAACGGCCCAACGAGTTCGGGTGGTACGGAACTTGAGGCATTTGTTTTGTGCTACTTTGTGCCTCCCAAATAACGTTTTGTACCCTCGTCATTACCGAGATATATGCCTCCGACGAGGTATGCAAACGGCCCAACGAGTTCAGGTGGTACGGAACTTGAGGCATTCGTTTTGTTCTACTTTGTGCCACCCAAATAACGCTTTGTATCCTCGTCATTAGCGAGACATATGATGTAATTACTTCACGCCAATGCATAAACGGAGCCCGCAGACCTGTATGAATTGTTTCATTTTTCTTCGGGTATGTGTCGCAAAGATCAAGCTTTGTGCTAAAAAAGGCGGAAAAAGACGAAAAGAGGCGAGATGTCAACCCCCAGAATCGAACTGTCACAACTCAGAAAGACCTCGTTTCTTCAAAACTGCCATAAATATATCCACCATCAAATGAAACCGACCAATGAATACCGCAGATTGATCATGACAATGTCTGTTGATGGTAACAGTATAATGATGAATGTTGCCAACCATATTTTGTTCACTCGATAAATCTGAGTTTAGGCCTCTACACCGACGGCAAGGTAATGGTTATCGTAGAGGTGTTTTTTTGTTTTTACTTAATTTTTTTTTGTTTTTTTTTGCAATTTAAAATTTTTTTTTATTTTTTTTATGTATTTTTTCAATTTGTTTTTCATCATTTTTTTATTATTATTTTCTCTGATCATTTTTTATTATTGTTTTTTTTTCTAATCTGTTTTTCAATCTTTTTTCTTATTTATTTTAATTATAATTTTTTTTTTAAGTTCCGAATTTTCCCAAAATTATATTCATTTTTTTTACGGTATCGTAATTTTTTTAAGATATTTTTTTTTCTTGCAACAAAAATGTACTTTCAGTTTGTGTCCTTTAGAAAATATTTTTTTAGTATTCTGTATGTAATATAATGTGGAAGATGATACGTACTTTACCTGATCAATTCAGTCGGTACATGTATATGTATGTATAATGTTGAATACGAGGTCGAATACTGATAATATTAATATAGTTGAAATAATAATAATATTAAAATACAGTGAATCTGTTACCTTTTATGGTGTTGAGTTTTTTGCAGTTCGATTTCTCTCGAACTCTTACATCTATTACTTTATGCTCACCATCGGGTCTGTGTGCATTTTTCATGTTATTGTTTGTACGTTGTCGCATTTATTTCGGTACGTTGTATTGTGCATAACATATTTATTGACTCATAACTCATAAATATCGTAGACGTTTTTTTTCATTTTAATTTTATTTTTTTACTTTTTTGCAATTTCTTCAATATTTGAGAAAATTATTATAAATAAATATGCATATAAGAATAAAAATTATAACCGATCACAATAATACAAATTCCAATTCCGACATGAAAAAACTAAAAAAGTGCGAAAAAAATAGTAAATATAGAGATCCCATTATCGTGTGGTGCTCAAAAATCATGTTTCAAGTCGTAGAATTGGTGTGAATTTTTTCAGATTTTTGAAAATGGCATTTTCGAAATAGGTTTTTCGATTTTTTTTTCAATTTCACTGGTGGTTGGAAAAATCTGAAAATAATTCTAAGACCGTTTTTGGTCGGTAACAACGTCATACTAAAAAATGATCAAAATCGAAGGGGTGAGGTACACGGAGTGCAAAGTTGACGTGGAATGTCCCACATATAAGTTACTGAAATTGAATAAAATGTATCTTTGAATTAAATATTCTTGTTAAATGATCGTTTTATTCATCGAAATGTTGTTTAAATGAATGATTTATCTCTATTGTCGTTCGGAAATTGGCAAATTCTCAATTGTTAGTAATATGCATTATTTACATGTCATAATCCCTCCCTTATTTGGGTAGTTCAATAATCATTTAATTCGAAAAAGTATGTTTTTAATCATTTCCTGTAGATATTTTTAGGATAGATAGTATTTCTTGGCGCTTTGAATATTTCGAAGTCGAAGGTGTTTATATTATTTTGTAGATAAAGGCTGCTGGGCTAGGCGTTCGACCGTAGGGGTATGCCTTTTTCTCCGTGCAGTTTTCTAACACATGGCCTCCAGAACATTCCTGTAACCACTCGAAAAGCAATAAAATTTTAGAAACTGTTTCAGAGAAAAGAACTCTATTATTCTCCAAAGAATATTATTCGTATCTTCAAACCTTATTATTAGGGCTAGCGTATATTCGAAGCGATATAATTATTCAAGCTTATACTTCAAAAAATTGTTGTAGGTAACCATATCAAATATATGAAAGCAATTACTACTGTATTTACTTCGAACATTCGCTTAAAAATGCGACGTAACACGTACATACATTGTAACAGCTGATCCTCTCTCTCTCTCTCTCTCTCTCTCTCTCTCTCGACTTTATCGCCTTTGCTGACCACGCGTGGCGCTACGGTTGTACTCGAGTATTATTAGTTCGTATCTAGCTGCTTGGCGGAGGCGCCCCACTGCGCATACGTGTGAGTCAGTTCGTCCGCACGTTTCTCTTCGTAAGGTGTCGTAGCCCGAGCAGCAGAGGTATTCGGCGAATGATATTTGCTGTCACGAGTATCTCTGTGTCCAATACGCAGCGATTTTTTTGTGCAATGCTTTCGGGTTTGATAGCCCACAGGGTTCTCAGAAAAAACAGATTACAGTTTCACGAGACGGATCTACGCGTATATGTATATGTATAACAATATAATCATATACATATATAAGTGAAAACAATACAAATATTTATTCTTATTAAACTCACAAAAGTTTTGATTGCTATACTAGCTTTATTCTTATTATACTTACAAAAGTTTTGGTTTCTGTAGTATGCGCTGGCGTATTTTTACTATCAGTAATTATAATACATTGAAATATATATTGAATACAAAGTTTGTTTTTATACGAGGCGTATTTTTTATTTCGGTTATATACATATATCATCTTTTCTTCCTTACGTTCTACCTTATGCTTTCTAGAATGAAATCGGATTTTTAAACTTTTCTCCCTTTCATTTCGAACCAAAATCTATATGCGCACGGCTCTTTATTGAAATCACCTTCGATTATCTTCTTCACTTCCATTTCCAGACTCATAACCGGATTTCGTTCTTTTTGCAGCTCATCTATCCAGATTTTCCTTCCCTACCTCGTCACTCCCTCAGCTGATGACAATTCCATACATGGTACAGGTTTCCTTTACTTTCTGCATATACCGTACATATTTACCACCTTCCCTACCTTCATTGTTACGATATACCATCCTTTACCTACATTGCCATATCTAAGTCCCGCGTATTGTTCTGTGGTATATTCGTATTCGGATAAACAAAACGAAACCTTTTTCGTACGATCAAGTCTGCAGAAATTCCATAGATTTCTAGGCATATTCGCACTAAGTATTGTGAACTACCTTATATCTATGGTGAAACTATGCCGAGGCCGCGCACATTTCCCGATGACGAGTTTCGTTCTTTACTCGCTAACGAAATCGATGCGGTATATTTAGGCAACGGTAGTGTAGCAGGAAAGAGTTCTGAAGTATGGAAGCGATTGAGCGAAGGAATGAAAACAAAAAACGTTTCTCCTGTTTACTGCTATACCATCGTGAAGGAGAACCGATACGGCTTGCGAGAATATTTTAAGCTCAATAAGTTGCCTACAACGGTGATAGAAGAAGAAGAAGAAGAAGATGTATCGTTGAATAATACAGCGAACACTATTGATGCGGGCACGAATATGCCTAACACTACCATAAGTACTTCAAGAGATACTAGCTCATCGTCAGATGCACCTTACAGTGAAAGTTCAAAGGAGCAACACGACCCGCAAACAACATCTGAACATTACCAAGAAAGAAAATTCACCATCAAATTTTCGTCAAAGGCGTGGAAAGGTATTGCTCCCGAAGTAGTCACTTATAGAGACAATCGCAGGAATGGTTTCCGAAAATACAGTGTCTCAAAACGTCGGAAGTGGACGCATATTGTAACCAACCGAGTTTGGAAACAATTGAAATTGCCGTGCAAGATTAGCTTCAAAGGGGGCAAGGCAAATAAATCCTCGAAAAGTAAATACTTGTCGATAAATGGTACTTGTACTTTTTGCAAAGCGAAATTCGTAGCATACGTGGATCACAAGCCCAACTCAAACGACAAAGTCCTCATGAAATGTACTTATAAAGGAGTATTCACAAGAGCCCATCCCGCGAACTTAAAAAGGAAATTAGCTGGTGCCGCAAGGAAGACAGCGGTGAAGAAAATGACGTGCGAGAATGTGGCAGCGAGTGCATTGCAAAAGCAACTCGCGAATGATCTTATGACATTTGGAGACCCGGTACCAAGTCACTTACCTTCGACCAACATACTCAGAGTCGCTAAATGTCAAGCTTTGAAGAAATCGCGCTTGCATGCTGATCCGATAATAGCGATAGCCAAAGCAATGTACATTGCACCATATCAGGGAGTTATCCGAGATGTCGCGTATGATAAATTTTACGTACGGTACCACAGTACAGCGCAATTGCATGTATACCGCAATTATTGTAAAACCACTCCAATTCATAGGCTAATGATCGATGCGACTGGTGGAGTGGTTAAGAGGCTTGTAAGACCTGATGGCACAAAGTCCGGAAATATTTTTTTATACAGTGCCGTCGTGCGAGACGCCACATCGCGCAAAATTTACCCCGTGTGTTCCATGCTCTCAGAGCGACATGATACAGAATCTATCCGGCACTGGTTGTCTATGTGGCAACGTGACGGGGTTCCGACACCTCGTGAGATCGTAGTCGACATGTCTAAAGCTTTGATGTCAGCTTGTATTCAAGCGTTCACAACATTTCCATCGCTGAATGCTTATTTACACGAATGTGCTAAAATCCTTCGTCGCGAGGATTGTATGGCTCCTAATCTACCAGCGTGTTTTCTTAGAAATGATGTAGCTCACGTTGTTAAAATGATGACAATGTGGTCAAGTTTGCGTGGGCAGCTCCGACGAACCCGACAATTTTACTTAAGAAGTTTGGGTCAAGTTATACAATCGGAAGACGTTAATGACCTTTTTAGAATATTGTCAGATATTATTACTGTTGCTTGCAATGCTACCGAGGGAGATGACGAAAACACAGGTCTGCCCACACCTTGCGAAGTTAGCAAGAATGCCCTTCTTAAAAGGATAGGTGGGATTAATTCGGCAGATAATGAGAATTTTACAGAAGAAGAAACTCAAATCTGTGATATCTCGGACATTGAAATGTGCCCGGGGAATCCATTCACCGCTCGGGTACAGGAAATCGTCAGAAATGTTAAGAGTAAAAGTGACACTGGGACAAGGGGGAACCAACAAGCATTACCCAAACTTGTTGACGATATTTTGCAAGTAGCACATTTGATTCCCGTATTTACTGCCATTATGGTACCCTATTATGGTTACGGAAACCCAACGGCCTCCAGCGCTTCGGTAGAATCGAATTTCAACGATATCAAAAACAGAGTTTTCCAACATATGACTCTGCCCTTACGCGTTGATGATTTCATGCTTCATCATATCAAATCAATCGAAGGCTCCATGAAACTTGCTGCAGCAAATTTCGTGCAGGAAGAGGACGACGCACCACGATATGGCACAGATGTTGAAGAAGATTCTATTAGCAATGAGGAATATACAAATTCCGACATCGAAATAGATGCAACTTCAACGCTTAAGTCCAATGATGAGTTCGATAATACAGACGATTTTCCTCCGTGTGATAAATCGGTTGAAATCTCTCCTCTCGTAAACGGTACGGTTGTAGCGTCAAAACTTATCCGAAACGAGCTAGACCCGTTAGTTGATCGTAGATTAGAGATGTCCGAAATTGAAAACTGGCGCAATTTAGGCGAAGAAAAGACAAAGCGAAAGCGTAAATCGTATCTCGAGCCGAATTCTGAATGGCTTCACGTCGATCTCTCTCAAGTTAAACCCGTTGTTCCAATTGGAATTTTGAAAATTGGCCACGACCGTACTCTGCAGCCAGTTATGCGGGGCGGGAAGAAAACTCTGTTATCAAATACATGTTCATTCGATTCATCCACACAGATCTTTTGTACCGCGTATTGTGACAGTGATCCGTACAAAAAATACGTCGATAGCGCAACGAACTATGCCATTGGAAAACTTGCCGCTGATATCGTACAAAAAGGTATATCTGCTACTACGTACAAGCTTCGAGCGGAAATACTATTCCCGCTTTGTCGTTCCGTTAGACTACCAAGTGGACTGATGCAAATGAAGTGCGATATGCCAGTGTCAAAATTGTTGTCACATGTAATGAAAGGTCATTCTAGCGCCAAGGAAACAAACCAGTGCTCTGACACAGAATGTCCCAATGCGGTTAGAGTGTACGAAAGACCTATCATCACAGTCTCTGCCAAGGATGTATCCATCGATGAACTTCAGAGATTAATATCGGAACAGATCGCTGATAGATGTACCAGCTGCGGTTTGAGGGGCACCGAAAATAGGTCAGTCTGTGATGGTTTCCGAACAAGTAAAACTGTCATTAACGGCAAACATTTGTTTGTAGAGATTTTAACGTCCGATCCAAAGAAAAAACATCTACTTGTAGAAGGCGTGCTGCAATTGTCTAGCATACCGCATCACATAGAAATTCAAAGCACGTTATTCTTTTTGAGAGGTGTAATACAGTTTCTACCAGGCCATCAAAACGAAGATGAGGCTTCTATGCCTCTCGGGGCTGTCGGGCATTACATCGCCCTTTGCAGACGTCATGACGGTACTTGGGAAAGATACAACGACCTGGAGACTAAAAAATCTTCTTGTAATCAAAATGCAGACGTCCTTTGTCATGCAATCGTCTACACCATATGAGGAGCTAAAATCTACACTGAGCTGTTATATCAAAAGCGAAACGAGACAGTGAAAAAAAATGGAGATTTAAATTCAACACTGAAGGAATGCCTCAAGTGATTGAACTAAAAATCTGATGAATACGAGTGTGAGGACACATCCAAGACACGTAAAATCTTCACACCACACGAGGCCTTGAACAATGTTTATGAGTCAATAAATATGTTATGCACAATACAACGTACCGAAATAAATGCGACAACGTACAAACAATAACATGAAAAATGCACACAGACCCGATGGTGAGCATAAAGTAATAGATGTAAGAGTTCGAGAGAAATCGAACTGCAAAAAACTCAACACCATAAAAGGTAACAGATTCACTGTATTTTAATATTATTATTATTTCAACTATATTAATATTATCAGTATTCGACCTCGTATTCAACATTATACATACATATACATGTACCGACTGAATTGATCAGGTAAAGTACGTATCATCTTCCACATTATATTACATACAGAATACTAAAAAAATATTTTCTAAAGGACACAAACTGAAAGTACATTTTTGTTGCAAGAAAAAAAAATATCTTAAAAAAATTACGATACCGTAAAAAAAAAATGAATATAATTTTGGGAAAATTCGGAACTTAAAAAAAAAATTATAATTAAAATAAATAAGAAAAAAGATTGAAAAACAGATTAAAAAAAAAACAATAATAAAAAATGATCAGAGAAAATAATAATAAAAAAATGATGAAAAACAAATTGAAAAAAATACATAAAAAAAATAAAAAAAAATTTTAAATTGCAAAAAAAAACAAAAAAAAATTAAGTAAAAACAAAAAAACACCTCTACGATAACCATTACCTTGCCGTCGGTGTAGAGGCCTAAACTCAGATTTATCGAGTGAACAAAATATGGTTGGCAACATTCATCATTATACTGTTACCATCAACAGACATTGTCATGATCAATCTGCGGTATTCATTGGTCGGTTTCATTTGATGGTGGATATATTTATGGCAGTTTTGAAGAAACGAGGTCTTTCTGAGTTGTGACAGTTCGATTCTAGGGGTTGACATCTCGCCTCTTTTCGTCTTTTTCCGCCTTTTTTAGCACAAAGCTTGATCTTTGCGACACATACCCGAAGAAAAATGAAACAATTCATACAGGTCTGCGGGCTCCGTTCATGCATTGGCGTGAAGTAATTACATCATATGTCTCGCTAATGACGAGGATACAAAGCGTTATTTGGGTGGCACAAAGCAGAACAAAACGAATGCCTCAAGTTCCGTACCACCCGAACTCGTTGGGCCGTTTGCATACCTCGTCGGAGGCATATATCTCGGTAATGACGAGGGTACAAAACGTTATTTGGGAGGCACAAAGTAGCACAAAACAAATGCCTCAAGTTCCGTACCACCCGAACTCGTTGGGCCGTTTGCATACCTCGTCGGAGGCATATATCTCGTTAATGACGAGGGTACAAAACGTCATTTGGGTGGCACAAAATAGCACAAAACGAATGCTTCAAGTTCCGTACCACCCGAACTCGTTGGGCCGTTTGCATACCTCGTCGGAGGCATATATCTCGGTAATGACGAGGGTACAAAACGTTATTTGGGTGGCACAAAATAGCACAAAACAAGTACATAATGTTGAGTGTCTTCCAACCTTGCGGGTTCTAACTTAACATTAAGTTGGAACCCGCTCCTAATTTCTTGCATATTTTGAGAATACTAATAGTACAAAACTTTTTTTTTGCGGTACAGAACAGCACAAAACGAGCACAATATGTTGAGCAAATTTTGATCTCATTTGGTCATCGGCGGGTTCCAAGTTAATAGAGCACTGGAGGATTGGAAGTGTTTGGGGTCAGTGAACCACAACGGGAATGGGCAGGTGACTCTGTTTACTCCGAGTTCGCAATTAGAAGAGAGTACTGGTAAGCCCGTATCTCCGAATAGGTGACATACGCCTCTCTCACTTGTCTCCAGCTGGAAGCAACGCCAAACAAGCCCTTATCTTTCCGAAGGGAGCAACGGGCGGAGGTGCCTGTTCACATATTAAGGCGGCTTTGGTGATACCTAAGTCCTTATAGTTCGACTGTTCAGGGTTTTTGAGTCTGATAAGCTGATCCTGCTTTTAACCCATCAGAGGAGGTTCATTATAAAGATACTTTTTCATTATAAAGTGACAAAGAACGCATAATAATGGGTTTATCTCATAGGCTCTGGCCCCAAGATAAACCGTACCCGTTACAATACATGGGCGACCATACCAAAATCGTACGATATTTCATGAAATACTTCATAACTACGTCAAAAATGGTAAGAATGTACTGAAAATAGTTCGACGTTCATCGTCTAAGCCGATTTCAGCAAAACTAAGAGCAAAATTGAGCGTTCTAACTATTTCGATTATAAATAATTGTTAATTCGAAAAAATCCATTAGTTTGGCAAATGCCGAGCCGATAGGAATTATTATTAGATAGTACTAGGGGCTTCGCCCCTGCGCGCTTCGCCCGCCAACCCCACCTCGGCGCTACGCGCCTCACTATTTCCTTATACAGTGTCTGTTAGAGAGGTGAATTTATTTGTGCTGATTTGATGACAGGTCTGCAACTGTTGATCGGTTGTTTCCGATCAACCCGCCATTGCTATTGGCTCCCTATGCAGGTCTGCTTCGATTGTTTTCGTAAACGAATCCACTCACATGTACAAAACCCCCGATGCCATGCATCCCCAATTGCATTTGGCGACTTATTTTGCTATAGTTATTATTTTCCACATAGTAGAAGAAATTCATAGCTTTGCTATAAATAGAATTTCTATGGCTTCAGACAAATTAAAAACTCGGTATGATATTCGAGCCAGGGATATAAAATTTAATCCCGGAGATTCTGTCTGACTCTTTCAACCTCGAAGACAGACAGGACGATGTCCGAAACTGCAAAGAAATTGGGAAGGCCTTTACTTAGTGGTTAACCGGATCAAGGATTTACAGGATCCGAGAAAACCTATTTCTTCTCTGATATAACTCTCCTCGAGTTCTGTTTCATGACTTCTGCTGACATGTTTGCCAGTATGATATATTTGAAACGATACTCAGTCTCACCTCTGCGTGTCGATCTTGAGTGCCGTATACACAATACGCCGGCGCGCGAAAAAGACAATTCCCGTCGGGAATCATCTTGATAATTCTCGTTTGCATGTTTATTTTTTGCGTGTCAGAAACAGACACCTATAAAAATATATGCAAAGACTGTCATAAACAGCCGATGACAGCTGTCAAAGGAAGTTTTGTTTGCTAGATGATTTTTGTTTTGTTTTCGGCATCTCACTCCACCGCCAACTTCATGCGTATGCTATTGTTATTATAATCTTTTTTATACTATTGTTATTATAATCTTCTCTATACTATTTTGATTATAATCTTTCTTACCTGTTTATTTGTTCGGAACTTTTTTATTAGATAGAGAGACATACAAAATAAGAAGAATTCTTCCCGTAAAAAATACAAAAAATCAATTCTCCACTCTGGACTATGGCTCAAAATGTTTGTTTTGGGACCCAGAAATTATGTGAATTTTTGTAACAAAATAACAAATGGCGTTTTTTTTCAGTACCAAAACAGGGTTTGAAACATTTTTTAAAAAAGAATGGTTGGGACGAAAAATCTGAAAAAAATTGTAAGTGCTTTTTTCAGGTTGTAAAATCATATATAAAATAACAAAGCAAATTGGTGGAGGTCAGGGAAAATGTCCTCTCAGTTGACATGGAATACCTCATATACAGGCATAAAAATATTAGTCATTCGAACGGACTGTAAAACATTTTTTTTCAAGCTCACAGTTATGGAGAGTTAATTTTTAAACAAGTACTTACAGCCATCAAACCCAATAGAAAAACGAAATATCAATTTTATTTGCATCACCCGCTCAGGCCCCGCGACGTTGAGGGTTCCCAGCCGCGTGGCGGCGGTTGCTGTGCTTAGTAGGGGTATAGCGTGAGTTAGTTAGGATCGATCGCTCGAATAGGTTGTAACGCTAAATTCTGTTACCCTCAGATGAGGACTCACTGTCGACACTTTGGCGCGATTCTCCACTTATTCTGAACATTACACTATAACGAAATAAATTACGTTGGGCGCCAGACGCGTTAGCGTCTATTTTCAAACAACAATACGAATCAAGAAAAATCATACAAAACCGTACGGAAAATAATTAGAGAACCCGTTGTATGGCTGGCTAGGCTCAGGTACTCACACGAACTGGTATAGTGGCGGTATTCAAGGCACAGATAATGATAATTAAATAATTAAAGAAAATAATGAAATAAAGAATAAACTCAAGTCAGGAAAAATGAACAGGTCAATCGGTCATATATTGTCGAGTAGGTTACAGGGTTAAGACAGACAAATGAAATGGTATCGATACCGGTAGTTAATAAAATAAGCAATAGTTGTCCACAAAAATTTCGGTAGAATAGAATTAAACGGTAGCTTTGAAACGAGAGACGGTAGTTGACAGAGAAAAATGAGCGTAGGTCGGGAGAAGCGATATAATCCCGGAATTTACTTAAAACTACACGTCACTGGGCGACGTGATCTTACCCAAGTTGCAAATGACGCTACGGAAGTTATTATTCTGTTAATTGAAAACGAGAGTGAAAACTTTATTGCAATCGGTAAAAAACAAATTAACGATAGCTCGGTAGATAATAACGGGAAAATACGACGAATTTACCGTAGATTCTAATCAGTACGAAAGATTGACATTCATGAATAATTTATAAAATCGGTAGCGTAAACGATCGACTAGATATACGGTCAAGTACGATAGATAATTTTCGGTAGAGTTACTCATAAACGATAGAATCAATGATTCACAATAATTACGGATCTGAAGAATCAAACAATGAATTCTTAAACATAACTCTTGAGAGAATACAAAATCACCAGAGAATACAAAATTATGAGAGAGTGAGAATTTCGGAGAGTTCACAAAATAAAGAGATACACTAAATACACCGCAGCGCAGTACCAAAGAATCAAGAATATTACGCAGAACTCAAATTAACAAGATACAGAGAAAAGAATGACAAGCAGAATTAATAAAGAATTGACAATAGCAATAGAAAAAGGTGTGGTAGTATTAGGCTGATTGTACGCTCGTTTATACTCTAAGGAAATCGATATACGGTACAATAGGCAGGAAATAAATAAAAATATAATCAGCAATAACAGAAATAAAATATAAGGCATACCACTATTACAAAAAAAAAGCGTGTGTGTCAGCTCCGACGCACGACTGGAGTCTACTCCTTACGAATGATAATTATGATATATATCGAATAGAAAAAGAGGGTAACTGAACGCATCTTCCAAAATGATAAGAGAAGCAAACATATATCTGTAATTATCCGGATTATTTATATTACTTGGAAAATTTCCAAATTTTGAGTGCATATTCGTAATAAGTGACCGCAAAAACCCCTGAGTACCAACTTTCCTTCCCGTCAAACGACTTTTCACATTTTCGGTCCGGCATATTGGATCCGCCATCTTGAATTTCTAACTTTTGAGTGCAGATTTGTGATTAGCGACTCCGAAAACTGTCGAGTGCCAACTTTCGCTTTCGTCAAGCGACTTTTTGCGTTTTGGACCAGGATCTTTAATTTTTAAATTTTGAGTGCGGATTCTTAATCAGCGACCCTGAAAGCCCCCGAGTACAAAATTCAAGTCGATAGTCAGTAAGGAAAAATGTGTGCCGCTAAGGGTTAATATAAGTAATATAGAATATTATATAAATATAAAATATGTATATTAAATCAATTAATCGAAAGTAATAAAAACACTAAATAAAAGATCTAGTTGTTCGTATTTGAAATGTATATTATTCATAAATGTAAACGATAAGCTTACCAATCAACCGCATCCATGTGTTTTTCGGATTCTTCTTCATTGTCATCTGAATCAATTTCTTCCATATTTTCAAATATTATTTTCAAATATTTTGACGTGATAACGTCACGTCTTATAAATTCATACGCAGGCACATAACACACACGTACAAACATACGCACACATTCACTCTCAGACCAGAGGTAGTGAACTATACAGTGAGACTACGAAGCACCGCACAAAGAGGAGACCCCGAGTATAGGATACGCTGTGTAATGTATTCCATCTCATTCTTTTGCACGTTCAATATATATGTTTGTCTCTTTCTATAACGCCTCAAGTTTTCGTGTTACACTTCATTTTACTCCTCATATAACTTCCGTACCGGGCCCTATAACTCAAATCGTTTCTTAAGGAGTAAACTCCAAAAATTATGAAACGGAAGATAAAGCCAATAGGGCTCAAAATATATATGTATTTATGTAATTTATATATATATGTATCTTTGTATGTATGTATGTGAGTGTATAGTAAACGAGGGTATATTATCGTTATTGCAGGGAAAGTTTTGGAAGAAATGGAGCACAATCATGCTCCTGACAGTGCAAAAATGGAAGCGCGAAAGACGATCGTGGCCTTAAAGAAACGTGCTGCAACATCAGATGAACACACAAGTGCCGTGGTTAGTGCTGGTACGTCTAAAATTTCAGTTGCTGGGGTTGCGTAGATTCCGAATACTTCTGATTTGGCTGGTAATGTGCAAAGAACGAGGAAAAAAGTGAATCCTCAGCTCACTAATCCAGCAACACGCGGGGACCTTGTATTAACGGATATATTCATAATAATTGAGAAAGGTGATTCGTTTTTGTTGCACGACAGTGGTGGTCCTGATCGATTTTTGGTTTTCACGACGAAGAAGAATCTGGAGTTCTTGGGAAAATGCGAATAGTGTTTGGCGATGGTACATTCAAATCAATCCCGTCTATTTTTGCGCAAATGTACACCATTCATAGACTGAATAAAGGCGAAGTCATCCCTCTAGTTTATGTACTGGCACCAAGCAAGTATAAGGATGTTCACGTTTCGGTGCTGAATTGTTTAGAAGAGCGCAGGCCTGAGTTAAATCCTCGGAGTATTATGATCGACTTCGAACGAAGTTTTGCTAATGCCTGTACTGAGTGTTTTCCCGGAATCGATATTCGAGGTTGCCATTTTCATTTCGCGCAATGTATATGGCGACACATTCAAAGCGTTGGTTTGCAAGTGAAGTACGGTGAAGATGCTGAGTTTGCTCCTCACGTGAAAATGTTGATCGTCTTAGCATTTGTCCCTGTCGACGATGTCGTCGCGGCATTCGAAACCCTGATGGCATCGGATTATTTTGAAAATAACGAGGATATAATGATGCCAGTTACCGATTACCTCGAGGATACGTGAATTGGACTTATGTCCAGACGGAAACGTCGTCGATCTCGGTTGTTTCCGATCAGCATGTGGAATTGCTATTCCGCAGTGTTGGTGGATGAGCCGCGCACCAATAATGTTGTTGAAGGCTGGCATCGCGGATATAACGAGCGATTGCGAGTTAACGACGCTTCGATTGTAAAATTCATAACAGCTTTGAAATTGGAGCAGAGTACGACCGAATTGCTCATTGACTGTGATACGCCCAAAGCGTCGGAAATACCGAAATTTCGGTGAAAAATGAAGACTACAGTGTTGCAATACAAGAACGATAATACGATGGAGTTTTTGCGTGGTATAGCACACAATATATCGTTGTAAAAGTGGGTAGCGTGCGCTAAATAGCTAAATATTTATTTTTTTCGGTCTTTGTTTGTTTCTTCTTAGGTAGCGTGGACTCGTGTTTATTGATCACTGTATTCATATATTGAGTTAGCAATAAATTACATACATTATCGTTGTATTGAGTTGTTATCATGATATTTATTTTTCTTGAACTTTGTTTTTTCTTGAGTAGCGAGAGCTCATGTTAATTGTATTTCGTGAGATAGTGAGAGATATTGAATACAGATCATTGTCTTCATATCATTATATTGAGTTGGCAATAAATATCTATTTTTCTTGCTGATTCGCATGTACAATGTTTGTACAGTTATTTTTTCCTTACGGGTATATTTTGTCACGGGATATTTTGTCGCGGGATATTTTGTCATGTAACCGATTCTTCTTCCGTTTGATTGGTTGGTTGACCCCCACCGCAAATACGCCATCCCCCTGTGGCGAATATCGGTTACGGCGTGATCATGCGTTGTCGAAGATTACCGCTAGATGTGGCGTAATGTGCTGCTCGTGATTTCGTCGTTGACATCAACTCGTACGATTTATTAGGTGCTTCAGTTTACTGTCTAGCTTGCCTATCATTGGGGACTCCTTTGACAGAGGCATACGTAGGGTGCCTCTTGGTCAACGGTGCCGAGTGGAAAGTGACGCCTCATAGTTCATTTCCACCGGCTTCATTATATAGGCAGTGGCCGGCTGCTTATAATCGAAGAGATCATGTAGTCACACGGTGGCTTACCGTAACTCAAAACCGTGGATCATGACTCACATGATTAGTCCTTGCTGTTAGGAAGGCTGCGTCGATCCTCAGAATGAAGGCTTTATCAATCTGGACGTAGTGGTTTGGGGTCGGTCCGGCACCAGGCCGGTAAGTCGGAAGATGGCAGGCTACGGGCTGCCCTGTATGCCATCCTTACGGCATCCGATAAGGCGGGCGGTTGGTTTCTCCTTGAAGAGTGGTACCTTCGGCTGTAGGGAGGACTTTTACTTCCCTCTTCACCGGCAGTCGAGGCGATACGAGAGGTTCGGGTGGATGCTACCCCAGGTGTGTGGAAGTGCACCAAGGTAGCTAGTGTAGTCTTACTAAACCGTCGGTAGGCGAAGTCGTCGAGAGCTGGAAACGGTAGATATCGGTAGCTGTTGATCCCTCGGTGACCAGGATCGTTGTCGTCCAAGTACCTTATTAGCGTGCGCCGGAGCGCAAAATACAGAATTTACAAAGAAAGAATTAGTTAAGAGTAGGTATTGCCTACTTTGTATCGAGTTCGATTGGAGTATCCCGATCAGGACGCGTTTCGTAGAGATAAACAACGGTTGTGTGCCCTTGTGACGGGCGACTCTAAAACGTCACGTTACAAGGTAGGACGTGTTGTGAAGCTTTTGTTTCTTTTCGTGCGTTGAGATTGCATCATATTTTTCGTTCCGCGGAGTTTCAAGGTTCGCGCGAGTCTAGGTTTGGTTTGTGGGGACGCGGTCCATCCTCCGGTGATCGAAGGTGCCCGTTCCCGGGGCGAGCGTCGACGCAGCGACAGATCTGTTGCCCGAGTATCTCAGCGTTGCATTCCCGAGTTGTCGCCGCGTCGAGACCGTTGTTTGTACGGCTATAGGCCATCTTGGACGCTCCCCGTTGCCCCGCTTCCACGTGACCGTCGGAAGTTGCGGCGTTTCATTTATTTAAATCCGTACTTGGTAAGCTAGTTTAATATTATTGAATGATCAATCAATTTAGTTGAGAAAAAACACACCAGCGAATTCACTGCCCTGTATCCTGTCAATTTTATTTGCCTTAAATGAATATTTGACTTGCTTTGGCTTTTCCCTCAGTCTCATGAGGAGAATTATGCCAAATCAAGCATCCTTTTCTTGTCTCGTAAAGTTAAGGTTTTATTCATTCACCCTCGCACTCACTCATCTCATCCTGATTAGCGTTAGAAGAGAACTCTTGATAAGTGATTAAACACTCCAAGAACCATGATAAGTAGTGTGTACTTATTTCTCGCTGTAACACGTTGAATTTTGATATGCTATTACCTGTATATTAAGCAAAATACGCGTAACGGCAATATATACCCGTTTCCTTATTATTACTTGTATGACACTACATGTTGAATTTCTATATTCTAGTATCTTTTTTATGCTTTGTCATTTGAGGCTGGTTACTTTTATGACACATTCTATTTCAATATTCTGGGTGGTAATAAACAATCTTTACCTTATATATCGTGGTATTTGTCTGCTTTTTTTTGGCAGCGTGCACATGTGCACGTGCGCATAAAATAAATCATCGGATGTTACACGGACTGACAGATATGTATTAAGTACGTTTATTCAATGGCTCTGATTTGGATGTATTACATAACAGATAGGAATCTGATCTGTCACTGCAAAATATACCTGCCATGCGCTGGATGCGAAAAATAAGAACATGAATGATACATAACGGACTTGCAAGAATATTGTTTTGTGGGAGGACTGGAGCTTCAGGATCGCTGTTGGTTTCAACAAGCGGTGCATGGGGTCAAAAATAATTTGCTTTGAGTCCAGTTTATTTCACAATCATAACGGTGCAACATCATTCACAGTCGTCACCGTGTATTATCGCTTTATTTTTTTTTTTTGTTTCACTTTTCACTCTTTTACAACTACAATGTTCAATATACTATGATGAAGCTCATTCTCAACAAAAACCCACAATACTAAAAAAATATACATGTATGTATAACTCTCTCAGTATATGTTTCGATGAATTAGTCCGTACCTGACGCTTTCTCCGCTGCTTCCGTTTAACACCACCTATTCTACCGGAGCCGGTGGAAGGACAAACAGATATCTTTCGGCCGTACGGTGCTGCCCTAATTCAGGGGAACGACGCTATTATTTTTCATGTGACTAGGTCGGAAACAAATCGCCCGCGTTGAAATCGTGCGATTTCAACAAAAAAAAAGAGAAAGGAAGATGAACCAAGAGACCGTATCGGCCTTTTTACTTATCAACTAGGTATATCGGTTGATTGCAACAGCAATGACCCATTAAAACATAATACAGTTAAGGACATGAGTGTTCATTATCGAGATCAGTTGGTAACATGACTATTTCAGAGATCGGACGTACATACTCTGACGATGCTGTCTTAATTTTTACGACGCGAATATGGCTGTCGGGCCCTAAGTGACAGTCCACACTGAGGGCTAGGTTCCATTTACCTGGAGGCAGATTCTGACCTTCAAGACGAACTAGCTGACCAGCTTTGAGTGAATGTAATCGCGAGACCATGCTTGAAGTTGGGGATCAGTCGTAGCTTTTTTATATTTTCTTGCAATAGGCGATCTGCGCCTTTAAACGTAGTGCCACAGTCGCTTTGTATTCGCGAGGGAATTCCCCGTCGTGCTGTAAAGCACTTATATGCTGCGATGAATGCAGCTGAGGAGTAATTTGACACAAGTTCCAAATGAATCGCTTTTACGGCAAAACAATCGAAAACTGCGATATGACAAGGGCTCGTTTTATGTCCTCGACCGCTTGACGTGCGGACTTGAATGGGTCCAGCATAGTCCACTCCATAATAGAAGAAAGCGCGAGTGACTTTGGAGACGCGAGATTTCGGAAGATCGGCCATAATTTTCAACAAGCTTTTGGCGCAAAGTCGAGTGCATGTTATGAATTTATAGATGACCGATTTGATTTGCGGCCGTGGTTGAAGTAACCAGCCGGTTTATGGAATTGTTCTCAACGTGAGTTTTGTTCCTCAGTGCAGACACTGAATATGAACATGACGAATGAACTTTGTTACGAGGGGGTGCGCGCCCAAAATAATGGGATGCTGACGTTCGTACGGGAGATCGGAGTGTTGGAGACGACCTCCGACACGGAGAACCTTTGTATCTGGGTCGATAATAGGATTGAGAGAGAAAATCCGACTTTTTCGCGGGACTGGTTGACCAGGTTCGACAGCACGAAGCTCCGTAGGAAACATTTGGGTTTGAAGATATTTGTATAGGGTGATTGTCGCTGATGACAGTTCGGTGGACATGAGGTAATCGTGATGACATGGTCGCCGCTCGATCGGAGTCGGGCCTCGGCTTTGGACTCGTGCTTGTAGATTGAGCACGTATCTACGAACGTATGTGATTACGTAGACGGCTTCAGTCCATGAGGAGATCTTGAGGGCGATGAGGTGCAGTAGATCGCGCTCTGACGTTGTGGCGACGTGGACTGACGCTTTTATTTCCATGTCTGCATCTGTAGGTGGGTCTGGGAAGGCATTTGGCCAATGATCGGGGTCACGTGTGAGCCAGTCTGGCCCGTTCCACCACAGGTTTGACTCAATCAGGTCAGCTGCTTGAGCACCGCGAGACGCCAGATCGGCCGGATTACCTTGCGTCGGGACGTGTCTCCACGAATGATTGGGAAGAATTGCGTCGATATCAGATACACGATTGGAGACAAGCAACTTTCAATTGAATGCGTGCTAGGTAACCATGACAGCGTGATACTCGAGTGTGTCCAGTATTGAACTGGAATTTCAGCGAAAGCGCGAACGTCGCGGATGGCGGTGATAAGTTCGGCTAACAGCAGCACGGCTTGGAGCTCGAGTCTATGAATTTTTACTTGTTTGCTAGGAGCGACTTTCGTCTTGCTGATGATCAACGACACAAAGACTTCGCCATGGGCATTAATTGTGCGAATTGTCTCGGTGGACGCATCAGCGAAGCCGTGAAGTTGGTTGTCGATATTATTAGTGTGAAATCCATTCCATCGCGGAATTGTGACGTCAGACAATAAAGAGAGAGATTTGACACAGTGAATCCATTGTGTCATGAGTAACGGCGAGAGATTATCGTCCCACTAGACATCATTCAGCCATAGATGTTGCATAAGGATCTTGCCCTTGATAATGGGGGGCGCAACCCAGCCGAGTGGATCAAACAATTGCGCGAGGATTAAAAAGACTCGTCGTTTACGATAGCGTGTCAGGGACGTCGATCTTGACGGAAAATTGAAATATATCTTTAGTCGGGTTCCATTGGATGCTTAACACCTTGACACCATGGGCGTCAGGTGACGATGGATCCCATGCCAATCCATGATTCGCAGGGTCAAAGTCAGAGATCAAATGAGGTCCGTTGCTTGCCCATTTACGAGGCTCCAGTTTTGCTTTCTTGAGCAGCGTCGTGACTTCTACGCGCGTCCGGGAGGCCAAACGCTCGTCAAAATCTCCAAAGAGCAGATCGTCGACAAATGTGTCTTTCTCAAGAACAATAGACGCGCGAGGATACGCTTCTCCTTCATGGCCAACGAGTTGTTTTGGGACACGCTGAGCTGAATAGGGTGCAGGATGAGTTCCATACGTGACTGTGTTCAGTCGATATTCTACGATAGGATCTGTAGTCTTGGATCGCCATAGCACGGGTTGATAATCTCTGTCGCGGGGCTCAACGAGGATTTGCCTGTACATTTTGGCGATATCCGCGATGAAGACGAACGGATATGCTCGCCATTGGGATAGGACCACGGAAAGTTTGGCTTGTAATTTAGGCCCAGTGACCATGTGGTCGTTGATTGATGTGCTGTTTGATGTTTTGTATGAGGCGTTGAATACAACACGGAGTTTGGTCGTTTGATTTTTTTCTCGAAAGACTGGGTGATAAGGCAAGTACACGATCGGGGTGTCGCTTGACTCGAGTTTTGAGACTCCACTCATGTGATATATTGATTCATATGCGTTCATGAATTCCGCGGACGCTTTTTAATGATCTGGGTTTTTCGCGAGGAATAATTTCCATCGGTTAAGCAATCTTTCCGTAGTGATAGAGCTGGAACATTTGTCATAAAATGTAACAGTTTTATATCCTCTCGTAGGAACATGCTGGGGATTATTCATACGAGTGCGAAATTCATCGTGCAGCAGAGCCCACCTTGCGCGCTTGGATTCCTTATCGTCAGCAGTGCTCAAATTACGCGATTATATGCACTGTCGCCGAGCCTAGCGAGAGGCCCACTAGTCATTCTCAATACTGCCTCCCGGCGTAACGCACGCCTAATTTTGCTTATGCATAAATTTAATATAGCGTTAACGCCCGCACTCACAATTGTTGTAATCGATTATAACGAAATTCTCCGTTTTGAATAAACATATGAATATATATAATCGTTGCGTCATTTCCGCATGACAAGTTTGGCGATCCTGCCAGGATCCGGTTTAAACCAACGAACGCGGCGCGCGTATCAAAAGGCTAGATCATAGTGATGAACTTTGGAAGTGAGTGCATGAAACCAATAAATCCATGCGCGAACCTTCGGCTACGCGTTTAGAAGTAATTACGGATTGCACCTAGCAAGGGATAGAGTGAAAGGCCGCCTTGCGTAGACAGTCAAGGACTGTGTGTAGACCGCTTGATAATCAGGGACTGAGTGTAGACCGCCCAATTCTGCACTGGTCAATTTCCATAGTGAACCTGTGTATTTATTAAAAAGAAAGCAAGTATAAAATTCTGCACTCCTTAGAGTAGTATATATATGAGAGTTCTGGACCACCAACCCCCCTAGCTCCCCCCTAGCTCCCCCCTAGGTCCCCCCTAGGCCCCCCCCCCCCCCCCCCCCGACTGACGGCGCGCGCTCTCCCAGCCCCCCCCCCCCCCCCCGGCCATTTTCGGCGGCTATTTCCATAGGATCTGACACACACACACACACACACACGCACGCACGCACGCACGCACGCACGCACGCACGCACGCACGCACGCACGCACGCACGCACGCACGCACGCACGCACGCACGCACGCACGCACGCACGCACGCACGCACGCACGCACGCACGCACGCACGCACGCACGCACGCACGCACGCACGCACGCACGCACGCACGCACGCACGCACGCACGCACGCACGCACGCACGCACGCACGCACGCACGCACGCACGCACGCACGCACGCACGCACGCACGCACGCACGCACGCACGCACGCACGCACGCACGCACGCACGCACGCACGCACGCACGCACGCACGCACGCACGCACGCACGCACGCACGCACGCACGCACGCACGCACGCACGCACGCACGCACGCACGCACGCACGCACGCACGCACGCACGCACGCACGCACGCACGCACGCACGCACGCACGCACGCACGCACGCACGCACGCACGCACGCACGCACGCACGCACGCACGCACGCACGCACGCACGCACGCACGCACGCACGCACGCACGCACGCACGCACGCACGCACGCACGCACGCACGCACGCACGCACGCACGCACGCACGCACGCACGCACGCACGCACGCACGCACGCACGCACGCACGCACGCACGCACGCACGCACGCACGCACGCACGCACGCACGCACGCACGCACGCACGCACGCACGCACGCACGCACGCACGCACGCACGCACGCACGCACGCACGCACGCACGCACGCACGCACGCACGCACGCACGCACACACACACACACACACACACACACACACACACACACACACTAAATAATTCCTGTCGAGACTTGTTTGGCGCCGGAAAGCCGCACATAAATCAGATAGGGTAAAAACTTGCCAGATCTATTGAAAAAATTCCAGGAAATTGCTCTTTGAGATAGTGCCGACAATGCACTTAAACCAATCTGGGATAGTGGGGGAGTGGCCCCCATAAAAATTCCTCGCACAATATGCGTGTCGAGACTTGTCCAATGGAAAAATTGTAGTGGGGGTGGGTGGTATATAAAGCGTACGCCTATCGTGATCGTCACTCTGTTCTCATCGTATTCTCATTGTGAACTGTTCTCGCTCGTGAAATAACCTCGGAACGCGATGGATCTAGCAAAAGTTAACCACGTCAGCCGCCTGGAGAATCTGCCAACCAAGAAGATGTCGGAACTCGAAATTGGGGGAGTGTATGACGTCATCGGGTTACGACTGGTCAAAACAAAATTCGGGGTACGTGTTCTGGCGACAATCGATGGAGAATACAACGTCTTCTTACCGCCGAGAATCGCAAGAGTTCTACAAGAAGATTCCAGTCAGTTGACTGAAATGTGTAGCATGGCCGGAGAAAATCGCCTGCAAATGAAATACCTTGGTGGAGAATTCAACAAGTTCGAATTTTCATGCAGTTATGCGCCTTAAATGAACTATGCGACCCCCCCCCCCCCCCCCCCCTCTACTTCCACAAAATTCATCCACGAGGGGGTAAAAGCGGGTGTGCTGGAGATGGAATAGTCAGTCTTCCACATACAATCCGTCAGTATATAATCGAGCGCAACATTCCCACTCCTCAACATGGCGATGATCCTAGACGTGCAATGTTTTATCGGTCATAACATGAAGTTTGTACCCAAGGAAGTCGCAGTCGTGAATGTAAACGGGTCGGGTCTGGATTACATCATTTTCAAGCCGCCCTACGATTTGGCAAGCCTACCACTTGAATGTAGAGCTACCAATGTATGGTTGACGCACAATCACCATGGAATATCATGGAACGCAGGCAACAAATCTCACGAGGATGTGACGAAGATTGTGAGAAAAATGGTTGAAAATGCGTGTTACGTATACGTCAAAGGGGCGGAGAAGAAAGCATGGCTGACGGAGATCGTCGATGGTACAACGAGGGTTATTAATATGGAAGATTTGCATATCATACCCCCTGCACTGGAAAAATTGAGGTATATGGAAGCGGCATCGTGGCACGACGCGAACCATGGATACTCTCCAGCGAATAACCTCCAGCAAGCAGCAGCGCCAGGCTCAATTTGGTATGATGACAACTCTGAATACATCCCGGCATACAATTGCGCGTTTGAAAATGTGCAGCGACTAAGGAGTTGGTATTCGAAGGAGTGTACCAGCTCCCTCGAGAAATCCTTCCGTCTGTACAAAGAATTGGATGGTTTAAGGGGAATGATGTCCGAGGATATAGCTTTTTTGCCAAAAGAATTTATCTGCACGTTCGCATCAAACTCCATCAATGATGCGTGGGATAAACTACCAGAGAATATGAAAATGGACCACGCCGTCGCAAGGTTCCGCAGATGTAGCATACATTATACACCAGGACCCGATGGCGATATCGTGGATGGACCGAATCCCCTAATTAAAGACTGTTTAGCTTGCAATCGTGTGTATAGATAATATGGACAATATTTGCCAAAATAAAAATATAATTTATTAGGATATATACAATTATATTCGCGTTTATATGTAGAATATTCGATAGAATTAATCTCAATTATATCATAGCTTATACATAGAATTAAAAAAATTTACTATTCAATAAAATTATAATCTAGAAATAGGATACATTACAAATATATATCTTTATAACTTTTACCCATTCTCGTCATACAAAATGTAAATGTTATGAATTTTTACTTGTGAAAAATATATAATCAATAATTATGAATTTTGCGTGGTTTATTCCTCAAAATCATCCATAAAATCATTATCGCTATCCTGCTCGTTAACAATATCATCATCATCGCTATTTTCAACATCTATAATTATTACAATAGTTTCATTCGCCCATTTTTCTACAATTATTTGCATACATATATCACCGTAATTTATATAATATTGGCTGTTTGGTCTCACTCGAGCAGCTCGCGCATCCTCAACGAGATCCCGAAGCTCCTCCAACGAGAACTCGCGTGTTGCTTCGGAAAAGCCTATAATTATCTCTTCCTCAGCCTCCTCATCCTCGCCCCAATCAATGCTCGACCACTCGTCGTTATCATCACTCGAATGAGATGACATTTTTTCTTTCCAAAATTGATTCGCGATGAAAAATCTGTAAAAAGAGCAAGCCGAAATAGAAAAGTTGATGCTGCTGCACTCATCATTTATATGCATGATAAATCTCCAATTCAAAAAAGTTTCCACCTATTCAAAATGAGTGATACGGAGAAGGTGTGGAAGATACTAAAATTTTATTTTAATGTAGTGCTACTCACCAATCCTCGTCCGAAAAATATCCATCATCGTCAGCCCTATCTATGTCTCCCAGGATTTCGCGGATTTCATCAATCTGAGCCAGAAGTAAAGCGAATTGAAAGCGTGCGTCATTATCATCACCGCCATTCCAAACATCCTCCACCTCTGCTTCCTCCTCCCCCTCCTCCTCCTCCTCCTCCTCCTCCTCCTCCTCCACATCACTCGATGATGATGATGATTCGAGATGATGCTCAGGGTCGATAATTAACCTATCAGCATCACTATCTGTCAATTCATCATCATCATCCTCCTCATAATAAGCCGCCCCTCTGCATACCCGCTTATATGTGGGCGATCGTGGTGGCGAATGAGGTGGGGAGTCTGATGGCCCCCTTTTCTGCCCGCTCATATTTTTTTCGATATGATTCTAAAATTTTTCCAGAATTTTTATGGATACGATGATAGGGAATACAGAAAAGTTAAAACAAATCGAAAAAACTTTTGTTAACATACTAATCAAATGCGATAATCATTACGGAATTCAAATCAACATTCACAGTATCGTAAGAGGATTGGCGTAGCACCATATACATATATATGTGTATTCTATAAAGTACTCACAAAAAATATAAACTCGTTGAAGTCTTGAGATTTTTCCAATGAACACCGATTTTTTTCTTTCTCACTTTATCAAAAACGTCTGTTTTGGCACGAAGGATTTTTTCAAAATTACTAGAGAAGTTTTCAAACCACTGTTCGAATAAATACTAAAGGACTCGCACCCGCCCCCCACCGAGCAAAACCCAGCCGGCCAATCATTCGTAGAGCACGCATCACGTGACATAGAGACGAAAGAGTGACGCGGGGGAGGCGGTATAAGCTAGGAGAAAATTTTCTCAAGAGCTCGCCAGCTTTCCATTGCATACCCCACGCTAATATGGTTGGGGATGTGCAGGCTCGGACTTGCTCGCTATCAAGAGTCGTAAAACCCCAAAACTGCATGTGCACATACCATCCGGTGAAGATCGGGCGAGATAAGATTTTTCTGACACCAAACACTGTTCGCCACTCGCTTTTCGTTGACCGATTTTTCCCACCACATGGCTCACGCTGCTTAACGACTCATAAAACCCAAAAATTTAGGGATGGTGGGAGGGGGACTGCGGACCCCGTCGCCTCTGACGCCATTTTTTACATGAATTTCATCTTCTCTGCAGAGTCGGGAGGGTGATGAAAAGCGGGCAAGATAAGATTTTTCTAACACCAAACACTGTTCGCCACTCGCTTTTCGTTGACCGATTTTTCGACGAAAGAGTAACGCGGGGGGAGGCGGTATAAGCTAGGAGAAAATTTTCTCAAGAGCTCGCCAGCTTTCCATTGCATACCCCACGCTAATATGGTTGAGGATGTGCAGGCTCGGACTTGCTCGCTATCAAGAGTCGTAAAACCCCAAAACTGCATGTGCACATACCATCCGGTGAAGAGCGGGCAAGATAAGATTTTTCTGACACCAAACACTGTTCGCCACTCGCTTTTCGTTGACCGATTTTTCCCACCACATGGCTCACGCTGCTTAACGACTCATAAAACCCAAAAATTTAGGGATGGCGGGAGGGGGACTGCGGACCCCGTCGCCTCTGACCTCATTTTTTACATGAATTTCATCTTCTCTGCAGAGCCGGGAGAGCAATAAAACTCAAAAATTTAGGGATGGCCGGTCGGATAAAGGGTGGGCCCAGTCGGCTCTGACGCCATTTTTCCCTCCGAGATGCGCAGAACGCAGTGCGCACCACATCTCTGACGTCATTTTACTCTCCGATATGCGCAGAACGCAGTGCGCACCGCATCTCTGACGTCATTTTACTCTCCGATATGCGCAGAACGCAGTGCGCACCGCATCTTTGACGTCATTTTACCCTCTGATATGCGCAGAATGCAGTGCGCACAGTTCCCAAATTCTTGCGATCTATCGGTCTATATACATATAAGCTCAAACATCCGATGCAGACTCGTCAGTCTTACACGATACGTGCAAGTCAAAAAAGTTATACAAAGTTCAGCTTATATCAACGTCAAAGTCATGGCAGTCGAAGCGTATATGGGACTTGCGGAGCAGATGGAGAGGACGTACAATTTGCTGAGAGAGCAACCACCCGGAGAAGAGAATGACGCCCTCATCAATCATTGGACTGATATTGGAATTGCGAATATCCAAGTTCTGCGCGATATTTCCATGCAACGAGGAACAACCGTTGGTGCGAAAATACGGATCCAACATACGATCGCACTCCTGCAATCTTGGGTGACGAAGATCAAGCAGTTGCAGCAGCGCACAGTGGTGACGGGTGGAAATATCGGTACTCCTGCGGGTGTACAATGGGACGACGTGGATAGCGCTTTTGCCAGCCGAATCAGAACGGGGGTTGTCACAAATCTCCGTCATAAAAATTTGGACGCCTTTCTGGACGATGTGCAGCGCGTCGTCACCGAGAAGTTGGAGCTGATACTGCGCGAGGAGGGAAATGTGAAGGTTAACATCATATTATCGTGCAAATTCGAAAATGCCAAGCACGAAGAGATCTCCACCGAAGTTAAGAGTTTCAACACCTCCAACGTGGCGATTCTCCTCCCATCGACCAATATAAATGCTTGGTTTACACGTGCACGGGGTGATCTGCAGTCAAAGGTGGAAGATTTCGAGCAACGCGATTCCGGCTGGAGTATGATTGAGATCCTTAACCTCACTGTAAATATCAATCGCTATCAGCCTCTCGCCGCGGGGGCTTCAACATTCGTCGAGCTGCCCCAAGACATTCGACATAAAAAGGCTGTGATTAACGTGAGGAACGAGGACGAAAGATGCCTTCTCTGGTCCGTCACAGCAGCCCTCCACCCGGTCAACACCCACACCGATAGGACTAGCCGTTATCATCGATATATTTCCGAGTTGGACTGTACAGGTATCAATTTCCCTGCTACTCTACATGATGTGAAAAAGCTTGAGAGATTGGATAATTTGCGCATCAATGTATATGGTATAGAATCTCAAACTTTTTCGCATCATGTAAAATCAAATAAAAGCGTCATCGTGCCAATTTATTTGAGTAAAAATTTGCATAGCGTAAACACTGACACGATCCATCTTCTAATGGTTGAGAGTAATCCGGAAGACGATATGACTGGTGAGTTTGCACCGAGATTCCACTTTGCTTGGATTAAAGATCTTTCCCGATTGGTGAGCAAACAATTGTCTGATCATAATGGCCAGCTGTTTTTATGTGACAGATGTTTGTGCCACTTTAGCGTGAAACACGCCTACGACAATCATCGGCAAGATTGTATTATGCTAAATAAAGTACGCATGGAATTTCCCAAGTGTAAAGATTTAGTATTTTCCAATTTTCAAAACAAAGGCACCGTTCCATTTGTCGTATACGCCGATCTCGAATGTATATTAATCCCTGAACCTATAGATGAATTTGAAACTCGTAAGACTTGTGAAATTCAAAAGCATATCCCGCACAGTGTAGCGTACTATGTACATTGCACGTACGATGAGACTTTATCGGAGTTCCATGGTAAACGCGGTGTCGATTGCATAGAGTGGTTTATGAAACAGCTTAAAGATTTATCAATTCAAGTAGAGTCACGCATCAAAAACATAATTCCGATGAAGTCTCTTACCCAAGTGCAACGCGATCATCACATGCGAGCAAAGAATTGTTATATTTGTGAAAAACCGTTTACCCCTGAGGAGAAAAAGTGTTACGATCACTGTCACTTCACGGGTAAATACCGTGGTCCTGCTCATAATCGGTGTAATTTGAATTTCAGAGAGTCGCACACAATTCCAATAGTTTTCCACAATTTGTCCGGTTACGATTCTCATTTTTTAATAAAATCCCTCGCGTCAACTTTTCCCGGTAAAATTACACTGCTACCCATAAATAAGGAAAAATATATATCCTTCACGAAACACGTCGATGGAACAATGATGCACTTGAGATTCATCGATTCGTTCCGATTTATGGCTAGCAGCATCGATAAACTTTCCGCATATTTGACCGATACCGATAAACACATAACACGCAAATTTTATAATAACCCGACTCAGTTCAGTTTGATGACCCGCAAAGGCGTTTTTCCCGATGAATACGTCGATTGTTGGGGGAAACTCGATGAACCGCGATTACCTGCAAAGAAGCATTTCTACTCGCACCTCTGCGATGCAAATATTTCAGACACCGATTACGAGCACGCGAAAACTGTTTGGAGGGAATTCCATTTAGAGTCATTGGGGGGCTACTCAGATTTATATTTAAAGACCGATGTTCTTTTGCTTGCCGATATTTTCGAAAATTTCCGCGCTAGCTGCTTCAAAACATACAATTTAGATCCGTTGCACTACTACACTGCACCGGGACTTGCTTTTGACGCGATGCTCAAGCATACTAATGTAAATTTGCAACTTTTAGACAACCCTGAAATGGTATTATTTATTGAAAGAGCCATTCGAGGCGGCGTAGCGCAATGTTCCAATCGACACGCTCGGGCCAATAACAGATTCATGGGAACAGATTTTGATCCAAACAAAGCGGAATCGTATCTCATGTATTTTGACGTGAATAACCTGTACGGTGCAGCTATGAGCGTGCATTTACCAATCGGTTCGTTCGAGTGGGAG
This sequence comes from Neodiprion lecontei, assembly GCF_021901455.1. Classification (NCBI taxonomy): domain Eukaryota; kingdom Metazoa; phylum Arthropoda; class Insecta; order Hymenoptera; family Diprionidae; genus Neodiprion; species Neodiprion lecontei. The sequence goes on from NC_060260.1 coordinate 17,932,589, forward strand.
TATCAGCAGATCGATATAACGAACCATCCGGACGATTCGCCGATCGGTTACTTTCTGGAGGTAGATTTGGACTACCCTGTAGAACTCCACGAGGATCACAAAGACTTACCTCTTTGTCCCGAACATTTTACTCCTCCAGGTAGTAAAAATGCCAAACTCGCGACCACCCTTCACCCCAAAACAAAGTATATATTGCACTATAGAAATTTGAAACAGTGTTTGAGTTTAGGATTGAAATTAACGAAAGTGCACAGAATTTTGAAGTTTGCGCAATCTCCATGGCTCGAGCCTTACATCACGCTCAATACAGACATGCGTAAGCAATCTAGGAATGAATTTGAGAAAAACTTTTACAAACTCATGAATAACGCTGTGTTCGGCAAGACTATGGAGAATGTGCGAAATCATAAAGATGTTAAATTGGTTACAAAATGGGAGGGAAAAGGTGGTGCGAGAACGCTTATTGCCCGAGCAAACTTTCACAGCTGCACCGTATTTGACACTGATATGGTTATCATTGAAATGAATCGCGTCAAAGTTCACTTCGCCAAACCTATTTACGTCGGCGCATCAATTCTAGATCTGTCAAAAATCTTTCTCTACGACTTCCACTATAATTATATTAAAACCAACTTTTCGAATAAACAGGCTAAATTGATGTATACCGACACAGACAGCCTTATTTATCAATTCAATGTGCCTAATATCTACGATATCATCAAACGTGATGTAGATACAATGTTTGACACCTCCGACTATCCGCCCGACAATGTGTATGGTATTCCCCTTAAAAACAAAAAACAACTGGGGCTAATGAAGGATGAAAATAATGGTAAAATTAAGACAGAGTTTGTGGGACTGCGAGCAAAGCTGTACACATTTACTACGATGGGTGAGGATGGGGAAAAATATGACAGTGGCGTAAAAGTGAGTAAGCGTGCCAAGGGTGTAAGAAATTCATCGATAAATAGCATCACGTTTGATGATTATAAGCGCTGTCTGACGGCTTACCGAGAGTTGACTCTTCCACAGTGTTTAATACGCAGCAAAAAACACGAAGTAAGCACGATAGTACAAAAAAAATTGGCTCTGAGTTGGCAGGATGACAAGCGGCAATTGATACCTGGACAGACTGACACCGTACCTTGGGGTTTTGTCCCAGCCCCCCAATAGCTATAGGATAAACTGTAGACATAGAATTGATGTAAATATTTGATGTTTGACGCCTCGAACGATCCACCATCGGGCGGAAACGTTTCACCATCAATACGATATTTAATGGATTTAAAAATGTGAATTCATATACTCAACAATTGTTTATTCATTTATTATTGATATATCAAGCAATTATTCATATTTATTCGTTTACCACGAGAAAAGTTTTCAGAAAATGAAAAAAAATTTTCAGGAAACGAAAAAAACTTCTCAGAAAATGAAAAAAACTTTTCAGAAAACGAAAAAAAGTTTTCAGAAAATGAAAAAAAGTTTTCAGAAAACTTTTTTCCCATTTGATTAACACGTAAAAAAAGTTTTCAGAAAATGAAAAAAAGTTTTCTGAAAACGAAAAAAAGTTTCCGGAAAATGAAGAAAAGTTTTCAGAAAACGAAAAAAAGTTTTCAGAAAATGAAAAAAAGTTTTCCAAAAAATGAAATGTGTAATAATCGTATGGCAAAATTGCATATTATCATTATTATTATCACTATTATTATTATTATTATTATTATTATTATTATTATTATTTTCGTAGTACAGAGTATGGCACATGTACGCACAAAGGAGATAAAATGTGGAAATATTTGTATATTCAAAATCTTTTATTGTAATTCGGAAAATACATACAAATTATGTTACATGTCTGTTTTATTTATCCAACTATTGTGCGAACTATCAAAACCCAACCACTTCACATAGAACAGATTCCCCCGCTTGCGTAATACTTTCTCCACAAGGTAGCCGTTGGGATATTTCACTTTGGCGAGCTCTTCCTCGTAGAAGCCCCCCTCGATGGGATGATCTTGATAATCGGTAAGTTTGTAGGTGGGTGGATTGGTATTTTTCACCTCACTCACGGTGAATATTTCAGTCGTCCAATTGGGTGTATAGCCTTTTTCAAATACATTCTTGTACTTGCTGATTCGAACTCGATCACCTACACTGAATTTCCGCGCTCGATCACTTCGTTTGATTTGCCGAGGCTTGTACACGCTACGATACAGCTGTTTTTCATTCTCCGTGCTAACATCCACCGGTTTCATCCGAATCGTGCGATGTTTGGTGTTGTTGTAGGACTTCATTAAATCATCCAAAATATTAATCCACTCGTACGATCCTTGGAGAGTAAACCGCTTCCACATTTTATTCTTCAATGTTCGATTGAAACGTTCGCATATCGACGCCTTTAAGTTGCTAAATGTCGAATACATGTTGATATTGTGATGCTTCACGAGGGCTTTGAATTCGCTGTTGTAAAATTCTTTGCCTCGATCAACGTGCAGATGTGCAGGTATACGACTCTGGATCAGTACAGATTTCATAGCAGCGGCAACATCTTTCCCACTCTTGGACTTTATCGGCACCGCCCACGCGTACTTGGAAAATATATCGATGATTGTTAGTAGGTATTTGTATCCCTTGTTGCACGAGCTGTATGCGGTCATATCGACGAGATCAGCTTGCCAGGTCTCATCCAGTCCGCGTACATCTACGAATCGGCGCGGATAGTTGCGTCGAGCCTGTCTGTGAAGTTCGGCAGCTATTGCAGTCTTCATTGTTCCCAACTCTTCACCTATCAATTTTTCGAATTGCTGTCCAACCACTCTGGTTCCTCAATCGATACTAATTCCCTGCTGGTCTGTCCCAACGTTGGTGTTGCCTGCTCCCCAATATGTTTGATGCGATTCAACGTATTTTCAATGATTTTGTTATTTATGCGTAGCTGTTTCAACTCCTCGTTGTGATTATGCGCGAAACTCTCAAAATTTGATTGAAAAGTATCCACAATATCCACAGCCATAGACTGTAAAGCGGTATTGAGAACTTTTAAGGAAACGGCGTCGGTGGAGTGCTGCGGATCAGCTATGTTACACAATCGTTTACCGTCCAAATCATACTGATTGTCGCTGGTGGTTTTGAATCCAACGCCCGGAGGCCCTCGAATAAATTTTTTACCCCCACCACGCTCCGAGTGTCGCCCGAATATGTCTATGCTCATCACTGGACGGTCACTGAACAAATGATGATTTTATGTTTACACGCCGCTAATAAACGATTCCAGCCTCACGCAACTCCTCAATAATGGAGACTATTTCGTTGGAATGGCTGGTATTGCCTGCAGCCTGTGACGCCATAAGCAGCCGGAGACGATCTACAATTTCATTTGGATCATCCCAGTAGACGTAATCGACATCTTGCCCCTCCTTTCGCGCAATCTTATAGACGGGTAAGCCTTTACCAGATTTTTTCGGCGAGCCAACGTGTTGTGCAATGAAATTTCTATACTTTGCACTTTTTAAATCATCTCGAAGGCTTCCATCGGCTTGGTAACGTTTTCGATGCGCATTTGTCGTCGTTACAATTTTTATATAATTATTCTTGCCCGCGTCATTTACAACCGATGCATCGGGTGATTTTTTAAACAGTAATTCGAGTAATCCAGGTGTTCTCTCATAACTTTTATTCCCCACATTGACCAGATTATCAGTGAAATTGATCGGTGTATCGCCAATCATCATACCGCTTGTCAACTTTCGAACGCCGTATGTAGTATCCAAATCCTTCTTTTTACTTGAGCTGAACATTTTCAAATATTGTGCTGTGGAATCCGTTGTTTTCTTCACCGGTGTACTTGTAGTAGAAATTTCACCAAACTTCAGTGTTTTATCATTTGCATCCATGAAATTCCCCACATCCATATCCTCATCCTCCTCATCATCATCATCCCCGGCACTCTCGTCATCTTTTTCCTCTTCTTTTTTCATTGTCACATCCGGTAGTTCCGTTTTAATTTCACGTTTAATATGCTGCTGCTGCAGCTTTGAAGTATCCACCAATTTTTGCAGCGGTGTTACTAAAGGCTTGAATACCTCTCCCATAACCTGTTCGGTCGTGTCCTTGTCCAACTTGAGCATCTTATGCTTCAGCCGTATGACATCGGATGCTTTTGATATTTCACTCAATGTATCGCTATGCTTACGAATCTTGGCACTCTCCATGTTGCAGGCTCGATTGTTGCAACGAAACTGTGCAAGTTTATGTTAGTTTATGCTTATAAAGCAGTCAAACCCCTTCCTATATCGCCCCCCATTGATTTCGCTATCCTTGTCAATTACGGTAAAACTGTAATTGTCATCATTCCAGCATGCCGAGCACAAGTCTTTAAATTGCTGATACGTCATGTCCGTGTTCACATGATCGTTGTAGATATGTTTCAGATTCATATCATCCTGCCGAAATAGCACCAATAAGTTTGCATTGTCACGCACTAGGTGTTTTGGAATGCGCGCGTACGTTTGACTTAGATAAAAGCTATCGATATCGCAATGCCTGCCCATGCTGAAGTATGCTCTGATATTATCCTGCTTTTCACAAGCCACATCGTCGAAAATCATAACAGAGTTGGGGCGAGCATCTTCCGGTTTTACAACCTCATCGTTCTCATGAAACGGGAAATAACCCACTCCCTGCACAGGTTCTAGTAACTTTTGCAAAAATTGATACTTTGGTTGGATGAGAGATTTCGAATAGACGTAGACATTTTCGAATCGCAATCCATTGCCGTGGGTGATGAGTGCGAGAAGAGCGTTAGTTTTACCGCAATTGGATGGCCCGCAAAAAATTGCTCTCACGGTATTTGGCAGCAATTTTCCATGTCGTTTTTCTATCTTCCTCTGACCACGTCGAACCATTTTATCGAAATTTGCGATAGGTAGTTTATCGGGCTGATCTTGAAATCTCATGATGCTTCGTTAGCATGACAACGAAAACTGAGATGATGGTATATAAATTCCGCCTTTTATAGAAGTCACGTTAGTTGTTGCCTGACTATGAGGATGTGCACACGGAAAAAACGCGGTGGTGGTTTGTTAAATAAAATCATCAATCATCTCCCAGTTGAATTGCATGTGCCGGGGTATCAGTACTGTGGACCTGGAACGAAATTGGTCAAGAGGTTGGCTCGTGGAGATTTGGGGATCAATCCGCTGGATGCCGCGTGTAAAGACCACGACATTGCATACGCAAAGAATCGCGATACCGCAGCGAGAAATCTTGCCGACAAAGCGCTCGCTGAGAAGGCGTGGAATCGCGTCTTGGCCAAGGACGCTAGTGTGGGTGAAAAGGCGGTAGCCTGGGGAGTCACCAACACCATGAAAGCTAAATCTAAACTCGGAATGGGCTTAGCTGCAAAGCGGTCGAAACTTGGAGTGGCTGCGAAGAAGAAATCTGGAACTGACGGGAAGAGTAAACAGCGGAAGAGAACTGTGAATCTTAAATCCATCATCACGGCAGCAAAGGTCGCCATGCGACCGGGTTATAAAGCCGTCGAGTCGGCGTTGGCGGGTGCTCGTGCGGCCGCGCGGGGGTTTGGAAAGAATATTCGTATGCCTCGCGTTATACCTGTGCCTGATAAAATTGGCGGCATCCTGCCGTTTCTCATTCCAATTCTGGCCGGTCTAAGCGCTACTGGGGCTCTTGCGGGTGGTGCTGCGGGTATAGCTAAAGCTGTCAACGAAGCTAGTGCCAACAAACATCGGTTGAAAGAGGCCAAACGGCACAATGCAACAATGGAGGCGATTGCTTTGGGTAAGGGATTATACCTGCGACCCTACCGCAGCGGAATGGGCCTGTACTTACGTCCGGCAAAAAACTAATAAAGCTGCCACACCGAGCTCTCACCAACATTGATTTACGCAACTATGCTAAAAATATGAAAATTTCGCATTTTCGAGGTGTTTTCATGCGGAATGATCTGCCGAAATCAGGACCAAAAATGCGAGAATCCGCAATTATTAATCTTGATGATAAAAACGGTCCGGGGACACATTGGGTGGCGTACAAGAAAAATGGTGACCATGTTGTGTATTTCGATAGTTTCGGTGATTTGAAACCGCCTAAGGACTTGATGAGGTATCTCGGTGTTGGCAGCGTTGAATACAATCATAAGAGGTATCAAGAATATGATACTGTGATTTGCGGTCACTTGTGTCTCAAATTTCTCAGCGAACAACTATAAAAAGACAGGTGTTACATGAGCAAGCATTAGTCATGCCGGAATCGTTGACGTTAACACTGTCAGGCACATCCTCCGTGCTGGAGGCTCAATATTTCCCCCCAATCGAGTTATCACCAGAGAAGAACTATGTTCTCGGACTCGTCGAGTTCCTGACATTCAATTCAATACCCAATATTCATGAGAGGTGTAATAAATTTTACCTGAAACGAGCGGACAACAGCAGAGAGAGCATCGTGATACCCACAGGATGTTATGAAATTGAGGATATTGAAAATTTTCTACATAAGGAGCTACCCTCCGACATCACCCTCAGTCTGACAGCTAACAACAACGAGCTGAACAGTGAAGTCACATGCAATCATGTGGTAGACTTTAAGCCCAAAGATTCGATCGGCCGATTATTGGGATTTAAGGCGGTTGAGCTATCACGAAACGTTACTCATAAATCTGAATTACCCGTAGCCATACTGAAGGTTAATACTTTACGCGTTGAGTGTAGCATAACCACAGGGGCGTATATAAACGGGCGTCGAGCTCACACGATTCATGAATTTTTCCCAACCGTTCCATCCGGATATAAGATTGTCGAAGTGCCTACCAACGTCATTTACCTGCCAATCGCCGTACAGTCGATACATCATTTACAGCTGAGAATAGTCGATCAAGACGACGAGCTGATTAATTTTCGCGGCGAAACGATTACTGTACGTTTACACTTGAAATCACTCAAATAATGGGAATCGTGTTTGAGACGAGAAAGTCTGGCAAAAGTTATAAAACTCAAACGTCATGGCCAAAAATCGTCAGTCGTCCGACACCTCTGACAACGTTTACACCGCCTACGAGACTGACACCTCTGAACGTTCGGTTTCTCCAGAGCCTAGGTCTTCGATTACGTGGAAATTTTGGAAAATAAAAATTCGTGTTCGCTGCATCCTGTGCGTGTTACCATGGAAGAAATAATAAGAATACAGAAACCTGTGGTATTCGACGAATCGATCGCGCACTCTGAGATTCATGCTCATCAACCGTTTGCATCATCCACCTTCCAGAACAACGATGAAATCCATATTGTTGTTCAACATCAAGACTTGTGTCTACTGCCCAGTAAAAGCTCTCTACACATTCACGGAAAAATCACAAAGGATGATGGTGTGGCTGCGGTGACGGTTACGAAATTGATCAATATGGCCGTTTGTCATTTGTTTGAGGAAATTCGCTACGAGTTGAACGGAGTAGAGATTGATCGGAATAAAAATGTCGGCATCACCAGCACCATGAAGGGTTACGTATCCTTGACTCCAGGCCAGCAATATAGTCTGGAGAATACCGGGTGGTTGAGTGGGGATAAGGAACTAACCGATGCCTCTGGAAATTTCGATGTTGTCTTGCCGTTAAATTATGTGCTAGGCTTCGCCGAAGATTATCGTCGAGTCATCGTCAACGCTAAACATGAGTTAATTCTCACACGTTCCAACACTGATTTGAATGCCGTAATTCAGAGCTCGGCGACGGAAAACTTTAAAATCACCCTGAATAAAATCGAGTGGTTGTTACCCTACATCAAACTGGCTGATAAACCGAAAATCCAGCTACTCAACTACATCGCCAAGGATCCGGCCATATCCATGAGTTTTCGTTCTTGGGAAACGTACGTGTATCCGATGCTCCCATCAACAACGCGGCATATATGGTCAGTCAAGACATCGACGCAGCTTGAGAAGCCGAGATATGTCGTTCTAGGATTTCAAACTGCAAGGAGAAACGAGCCGCTGAAAAATGCTGGCGTATTTGATCATTGTCGGATCAGAGATGTAAAACTCTTCCTCAACTCACAGTGCTATCCCTACGGAAATATGAATATTGATATATACAATAATCAATACGCCATTCTCTATGATATGTATGTTCGGTTTCAAATGAGCTACTATAACAAAGAAGCTGAGCCTTTGCTATCGAGGCGTGAATTTATAAACCAAGCTCCCCTTATCGTCATCGATTGCTCCAAGCAGAACGAAACATTGAAAACTGGACCTGTGGACATTCGATTGGAATTTGACTCTAGCACTACGTTCCCACCACACACTTCTGCCTACTGCATGATCTTGCATGATCGCATTGTTGAATATAATCCGATCAGTGGTACTGTTAAAAAATTGGTTTAAGTCAATTTTGGAATAACAATATGTTTAATTAATATGGATATTGAAAATAATATGTATAATTTTACTCGTTAAAATTTAGAATAAGATAATTGAGAATATAATAAGAAAACTAAATGTAATTGGTGTTAAATAAAAAAATTGTTAAAAGCATTCAAAACGCCATTTTAAACCTTCCTTTAGGGGTCATTTCCTGGAATTTTTTCAATAGATCCAGCGGGTTCTTACCTCATCTGATTTATGTGCGGCTTTCCGGCGCCAAACAAGTCTCGGCAGGAATTATTTTGAGTGTTTGTGTGTGTGTGTGTGTGTGTGTGTGTGTGTGTGTGTGTGTGTGTGTGTGTGTGTGTGTGTGTGTCAGATCCTATGGAAATAGCCGCCGAAAATGGCCGGGGGGGGGGGGGGGGGGCTGGGAGAGCGCGCGCCGTCAGTCGGGGGGGGGGGGGGGGGGGCCTAGGGGGGACTTAGGGGGGAGCTAGGGGGGAGCTAGGGGGGTTGGTGGTCCAGAACTCTCATATATATACTACTCCTTAGATAGAATGAACTTCGCGTTTGAACCAAGTGAGTGAAGTGAATTGAGAATAAGGACACTCAGACTCGGACTTCTCTTATATTCTTGCCCTTGGTGCTTGTCAGAGACTCCAGGACATCAAAGCCTCGTACCGACGGCTATAACGATATTCGAGTGTGATGCTGCACACCTCAATTTGGCTACTCCTAGCGTAAGTATGAACATTTTGCTACTTACACGAGTCACCATAAACGTATCGAAGAAAAATCGTGATTGAAACTGAAAATTTGAGGGTCAAACTTGAATCATTCAAATAAATGAAGTCAAAGCTTGACTCAAGGTGAATTTGAAAATAAAATCACCATGGAAGTGAACGAAAACAACGACCGGAGATCGGCAGTACCTCCAACTATTGCTGAGACTGCAGAAGATTGACAATCCGTCACTTCTAAATTACGATTCGAAGAGAGATTTTAGGATTTGATGAACCAAATGACCCAGCTTGCGGATAGGCTAAAAGAAGCCACCGAACGTGATGATTTGATTGTAATGGGCAGATACCGTCTTGGTCTAGAGCAATTAAACGAAGAGAGGTTAACTGTGCGTCAACTTGCTCGCCGCGAAGATTTGCCTATAGAAGAGGTTACCCGTTTTATTCAATTGAGAAATCAAGAACGCCGTGAACACGACTTCATTTGTCGCAATAATGTAGAAATAAATCGAAACTCTGAGACAGTTCCACGTCCCGAAGACACGCTTGAAGGCGTCACCAACCAAATGTTTCAGGAAATGCAACAATCAAATAACCAATTACCAACTAACGATGATCCGAATGTTTCTAATATTTTAAGACTGCCCAGCAATCATACCGGAGCGATACCGCGAATTCAAGTGGATACCGCGCGTCTCGTAGAATCGGAAGTGAAAGGTCCTACTCAGATAGCCCCTTCAACCGTAAAAAACCCACCACGTTACTCAGCATTATACGGGCTTGCTCAAAACTGATTACTGCCACCGACACTGCGCATCAATGAGGTGGGCTCCCCAGCCAATTCAGACTGGGACCATCAAGGTATAAATACGATGCCTATACCGATCCCTCACCAAAATCGCTTATTAGAAAACGAACGATTCTCCACCGCGTAAGCCAATGTAAGCCATGATATCTTGTCGAATACGGATTCGACACTACAACGCGTTCTCGAACGTACGCCTTACGCGAAAGCCTAGTCCACAGTGGCCTATAGGTCAGACGGATCACGAAAGCCCACGACGTACTGGTAGCAATACCCGTGGCAACGTCCCTCGTCGTCGTCTAGAACAGCAAGAAGAGAACAAATTCAGAAGAGCCTTGGAAATGTCTGCTGCTTCACCACATCGTCGTCCGGACACTGTGACGTTCAGTGTGACCCAGTTGCTGGATGATCCCGAAACTTCACACCAACAGCAGAAGATAATGAGGAACATTGTAGAACTCGCTCGAAGAAACCAAACGAGAATTCAACCACCGGCAACTGCGCCACCCCGAGACGTGCTTCTTCCTCGAAACGCAAGAGGCCCAGTCCCGTATGCACGAACGGAAGCTTACTTGAACAATGTCAGCCTACGCCCCGATGCTGCCAGAAGATACCCCGGAGAACCAAATCGCCCAGCGGACGAGCCCTACGCGATCCAAGATTTCCTACCCGCGTTTCAAGCCATCAAGATGATTGATTGCAGACTGGAAGGAAAAGCAGGCGAGGACGTACACGCTTGGATCATGCAAGTAAAAGCCGCCGATATGGTAGTTATGCCAACCCTACGTTTCCCGTTTTTGAGCATGGTAATCAGCTTGAAGACGGGAGGAGCTCTTCAGAAGACCATCAACCAGAGGAGATCTCGTAAAATCCCAACTTTACTCGAAGTCATAAGATCAACCGTCATTGTCCAGAAAAGTGCCACCACATTGGAAATGGAGCTTGGCAGAACAGGCCAAAAGGGCGACACTGTGAACGCCTACAATCTCAAATTCAATCAGATCTACCAAGATCTCGTAGCTGCTTTCAACAACTACGAGCGAACATCGATCCTAATCTTCGAGACCTCGGAAATAGCACTAAATGCCGCGAATGAAATTGCTGTACCAACAAGGAAACGTTTTCAGGTGTCCCCCGCCGATTTCGATGAAACTCTGGTATGTTATAGAGGGTCAAAATCGATGATATGCATATTTTTTTTATCGGCCCAAACTCATTTTAAAGGGGTGAAACACCCCTCCAAAGTTGACCACCTCCCAAGATGATTTTTCTGCTTTGCATACAAGGAGGAGATTTCGATAACTAATAATAATAGTAATGAATACCTTGTCAAAAGTGATGAAAAACACACTTCGAATATTCTCAAGAACTCTTTATTTTAGGGGTTAACTTGTACGTACAAAGTTCATTTTTTACATTGGAAACAAGATGTTCATCAGAGCTCAATGAATCCAACAGCACTGTGAAGAGCATGCAAGAATACAGAATACGTGCTTTCGATTTTTTCCCAAAAACTGAATTCTTATCGACTTTTTTTCCAATATTGCGGATTATGTCTAGTATTTAGCCATGAACCATTGAATAACATTGTTTGAGGCTCGCATTCATTCTGGCATCGCTCTCTTATCATTTTACTGTTTTGTCATTTTTTTTCAAGAAACGTAAATATTTTTCATTTCAAGCAGACTATCAACTACTCGAAAATTGGATGTGTGTCATATGTAAACAAGTCATATCTCTGCTTGAATTAATTCTATGGCACAGATATTATTTTTAATGATTACGCGTATTTTTCGAATATTTTTAATATGAAAAGTCGTGAGACCGTTCAGTGCTTGTTAATACGTTAATAACAGAACTTCGAGCAGTTATTGAATTTCTTCTCACGTTAACAATGAAAGTGAATCCAATCAACGTTACTAAACTTCTGTGGGCAGCATTTGAAGTAATGAATATACCCGAGTCCCCATTAACAAATGATGAACGTGAAATAGTATCGAACTCCGAAAACATTTTATTACAAAGCATGACAGAAGATAATAGTGTGGAAATGATTGAGGGAAATTCTCTTGACTTTGAAGAGCCCTATGAAAATCTTGAAACGTTCGCAGTGGAAGATGCAGATTTTCAGGTGTCTTCCGAAGGACCTGAAGATGGCTGTTCCGCAGATAAAGAACCTTTAAGTTCTGATTATGAAAAAAGCGCTGTTGAATATTGGAGAAGTGCAAAGACAAAAAAAAATCGCTCAATTGATACGGTTCGTCAGAGATATGAAAAAGTCAAATCAGTACGACAATTGCGTCATTGTGCACACCAAATCAACCAGGGAGGGTCATACATGGAAAAATCGGCTCGCATATCAGAGTATACATTGCAGAATATGAAAAATGCCATTGACGCAGGCTAGATTGTTCATGATACGGATCTGCGAAGATGGGCTTTACAGGCCCAAGGACCGTATCAGTCAAAAGGATTTTCGATTTAAAGCATTGCCAACGTGGTTACTTCACTTTAAGAAGATCCATCGCATTACTAGCAGAAAAATTAATGAATTCGTCACGCGAAAATCAGTTGAAAATAGTGAATATTTACACAAAAGTGCTGAAGAATTTTCGAAAAGAGTTGAACCTTATATTTCCGAATATGGATTACAAAATATATATAATCCTGATCAGAGTGGTTTCCAAATACAGATTCATTCTGGACGAACGTTAACGGAAGAAGGAACTAAACAAGTGTCGTGCATAGTACAATCAGTAACTTTAACAACGCACAGTTATACTATACAGCCTACAATTTTAGCGGACGGAAAATTATTATCTCCTTTATTTATTGTTTTAAAAGAACCATCCGGAACGTTCGGTCCTATAGTTGAACAACATTTATTCAGACCGCCAAATGTTTTCATCACAGCTTCCAAATCAGGAAAACTTACTTCTTGTATAATAATTCTTGTTTGGCACTGCATATATTCGAACGGTATTAATCACAATGATTCATTACAGAGCATTTCAAGATGTGGTTAGAAGAAGTGTTTATCCCAAAAGTGGGACCGAAGAGTCTACTTCTAATTGATTCTTGGCGTGGGCATTGTTCTAGAGTTGTGCAAGAGACAACACCCTCAGATAAAAAGTTGACGACTTCATTGATACCGAAAGGAACCACTGGAAAAATTCAACCTCTCGATGTTTTCGGTTTCCATAAATGGAAAAATTATATTCGTCATTTTTCAGACACCGTAGCTCTTCTTGATTATGATTTAAATTTACATTTAAGGAATAATGTAATGAAATCACAGTCTTTAGTTCACAACCAACTGTCATCTCCGCGATATCATAATTTGTTTCGTTATGCGTGGCATAAAAGCGGGTTTATTGCAAAGAAACCTGATGAATTTGATAACCCCATCGATTCTACATTTGGACAGTCATCTCATCCGAATTGTGAAATCGAAGGTTGCACGAATCTCGCAGTAATCAGATATTCTTGGTGTAAAAAATCACTTTGCCTACAGCATTTTTTTGATGAATATCATTATTGTACCGACTATCATCCATAAAGCGATTGATAGATAAACTTGGAACTTGTTTTTGTTTAAAGGGTGTGGCCACGGTAGAGGAAGTAGAATCATGTGCATATTCAACAATTTTGTATTATATAAAAACGTAATTCATTCACAAAACTATTTACAGGTGTATTTAGTGTATGAATCAAAGTAACAAAAAAATTGCTTTATTCATTTTTTCAATGAAAAATGGCTAATAATCGCTACTTGTTTTTTGTTTATCTTTTTCCCAGCCCTTACCCCTTAAATATCTGTGCCATAGAATTAATTCAAGTAGAGATATGACTTGTTTACATATGACACACATCGAATTTTCGAGTAGTTGATAGTCTGCTCGAAATTGAAAATATTCACGTTTCTTGAAAAAAATGATAAAACAGTAAAATGATAAGAGAGCGATGCCAGAATGAATGCGAGCCTCAAACAATGTTATTCAATGGTTCATGGCTAAATACTAGACATAATCCTTAATATTGGAAAAAAAGTCGATGAGAATTCAGTTTTTGGGAAAAAATCGAAAGCACGTATTCTGTATTCTTGCATGCTCTTCACAGTGCTATTGGATTCATCGAGCTCTGATGAACATCTTGTTTCTAATGTAAAAAATGAACTTTGTATATAGAAGTCAACCCTTAAAATAAAGAGTTCTTGAGAATATTCGAAGTGTGTTTTTCATCACTTTTGACAAGGTATTTATTACTATCATTATTAGTTATCGAAATCTTCTCCTTGTATGCAAAACAGAAAAATCATCTTGGGAGGTGGTCAACTTTGGAGGGGTGTGTCACCCCTTTAAAATGAGTTTGGGCCGATAAAAAAAAAACGTATGTCATCGATTTTGACCCTTCATAACATACCAGAGTTTCATCGAAATCGGAGGGGGACACCTGAAAACGTTTCCTTGTTAGATAAAAGCTATCTATATCGCGATGCCTGCCCATGCTGAAGTATGCTCTGATATCATCCTGCTTTTTACAAGCCACATCGTCGGAAATCATAAAAGAGTTGGGGCGAGCATCTTCCGGTTTGACAACCTCATCGTTTTCGCGAAACGGGAAATAACCCACTCCCTGCACGGGTTCTAGTAACTTTTGCAAAAATTGATACTTCGGCTGGAAGAGAGATTTCGAATAGACGTAGACATTTTCGAATCGCAATCCATTGCCGTGGGTGATGAATGCGAGAAGAGCGTTAGTTTTACCGCAATTGTATGGCCCGCAAAAAATTGCTTTCACGGTATTTGGCAGCAATTTTCCATGTCGTTTTCTTATCCTCCTCTCACCACGTCGAACCATTTGATCGAAATTTGTGATAGGTAGTTTATCGGACTGATCTTGAAATCTCATGATACTTCGTTAGCATGACAACGAGAACTGAGATGAAGGTATATAAATTCCGCCTTTAACAGAAGTTACGTTGGTTGTTGCCCGACTATGAGGATGGGCACACGGAAGAAACGCGGTGGTGGTTTGTTAAATAAAAACCATCAATCATCTCCCAGTTGAATTGCATGTGCCAGGGTATCAGTACTGCGGACGTGGAACGAAATTGGCCAAGATGTTGGCTCGTGGAGATTTCGGGTTCAATCCACTGGATGCCGCGTGTAAAGACTACGATATTGCATACGCAAATAATCGCGATATCGCAGCGAGAAATCTTACCGATAAAGCCCTCGCTGAGAAGGCGTGGAATCGCGTCTTGGCCAAGGACGCTAGTGTGGGTGAAAAGGTTGTAGCCTGGGGAGTCACCAACACCATGAAAGCTAAATTTAAACTCGGAATGGGCTTAGCTGCGAAGCAGTCGAAACTTGGAGCGGCTGCGAAGAAGAAATCCAGAACTGGCGGGAAGAGTAAACAGCGTAAGAGAACTGTAAATCCTAAATCTATCATCACAGCAGCAAAAGTCGCCATGCGACCGGATTATAAAGCCGTTGAGTCGGCGTTGGCGGGTGCTCGTGCGGCTGCGCGTGGGACTGGGAACAATATTCGTATGCCTCGCGTCATACCTATGCCTGATAAAATTGGCGGCATCCTGCCGTTTTTCATTCCAATTCTGGCCGGTCCAAGCGCTACTGGGGCTCTTGCGGGTGGTGCTGCGGGTATAGCTCAAGCTGTCAACGAAGCTAGTGTCAACAAACATCAGACGAACGAGGCCAAACGGCACAATACAACAATGGAGGCAATTGCTTTGAGCAAGGGATTATACCTGCGACCCTACCGCAGCGGAATGGGCCTGTACTTATGTCCGGCAAAATACTGGTAAAGCTGCCACACCGAGCTCTCACCAACATTGATTTACGCAATTATGCTGAAAATATGAAAATTTCGCATTTTCGTGGTGTTTTCATGCGGAATGATCTGCCGAAATCAGGACCAAAAACGCGAGAATCCGCAATTATTAATCTTGACGATAAAGACGGTTCAGGGACACATTGGGTTGCGTACAAGAAAAATGGTGACCATGTTGTGTATTTCGATGGTTTCGATTATTTGAAACCGTCTAAGGACTTGATGAGGTATCTCGATGTTGGTAGCGTTGAATACAATCATAAGAGGTATCAAGAATATGATACTGTGATTTGCAGCCACTTGTGCCTCAAATTTTTCAGCGAACGACTATAAAAAAACAAGCAGTGTCTCAATGAGCAAGCATTAGTCATGCCGGATTCATTGACGTTAACACTGTCAGGCACATCCTCCGTGCTAGAGGCTCAATATTTCCCCCCGAACGAGTTATCACCAGAGAAGAACTATGTTCTCGGACTCGTTGAGTTCCTGACATTCAATCAATACCCATTATTCATGAGAGGTGTAATGAATTTCACCTGAAACGAGCGGAAAACAGCAGAGAGAGCATCGCGATACCCACGGGAAGCTATGAAATTGAGGATATTGAAAATTTTCTGCGTAAGGAGCTACCCTCAGACATCACCCTTAGTCTGACAGCTAACAACAACGAGCTCAACAGTGAAGTCACATGCAATCATGTGGTAGACTTTAAGCCCAAATATTCGATCGGCCGCTTATTGGGATTTAAGGCGGTTGAGCTATCAGGAAACGTTACTCATAAATCTGAATTACCCGTAGCCATACTGAAGGTTAATACTTTACGCGTTGAGTGTAGCATAACCACAGGGGTGTACACACACGAGCTTCGAGCTCACACGATTCACGAATTTTTCCCAACCTTTCCATCGGGATATAAGATTGTTGAAGTGCCTACCAACGTCATTTACCTGCTAATCGCCGTACAGTCAATACATCATTTACAGCTGAGAATAGTCGATCAAGACGACGAGCTGATTAATTTTCGCGGCGAAACAATTACTGTACGTTTACACGTGAAGTCACTCAAATAATGGGAATCGAATTTGAGACGAGAAAGTTGGGCAAAAGTTATAAAACTCAAACGTCATGGCCAAAAATCATCAGTCTCCCGACACCTCTGACAACGTTTACACCGCCTGCGAGACTGACACCTCTGAACGTTTGGTTTCTCCAGAGCCTGGGTCTTCGATCACGTGGAAATTTTGGAAAATAAGAATTCCTGTTCGCTGCATCCTGTGTCTGTTACCATGGAAGAAATAATAAGAATACACAAACCTGTGGTATTCGACGAATCGATCGCGTACTCTGAGATTCATGCTCATCAGCCGTTTGCATCATCCACCTTCCAGAACAACGATGAGGTCCATATTGTTGTTCAACATCAAGACTTGTGTCTACTGCCCAGTAAAAGCTCTCTACACATTCATGGAAAAATCTCAAAGGATGATGGTGTGGCTGCGGTGACGGTTACGAAATTGATCAATATGCCCGTTTGTCATTTGTTTGAGGAAGTTCGCTATGAGTTGAACGGTGTAGAGATTGATCGGAATCAAAATGTTGGCATCACCAGCACTATGAAGGGTTACGTATCCTTGACTCCAGGCCAGCAATATAGTACGGAGAATACCGGGTGGTTGAGTGGGGATAAGGAACTAACCGATGCTGCTGGAAATTTCGATGTTGTTTCACCGTTAAATTATGTGCTAGGCTTCGCCGGAAATTATCGTCGAGTCATCGTCAACGCTAAACACGAGTTAATTCTCACACGTTCCAACACTGATTTGAATGCCGTGATTTAGGCCTTGCACACGGAAAACTTTAAAATCACCCTGAATAAAATCGAGTGGTTGTTGCCCTACATCAAACTGGCTGATAAACCGAAAATCCAGCTACTCAACTACATCGCCAAGGATCCTGCCATATTCATGAGTTTTCGTTCTTGGGAAACGTACGTGTATCCGATGCTCCCATCAACAACGCGGCATATATGGTCAGTCAAGACATCGACGCAGCTTGAAAAGCCGAGATATGTCGTTCTAGGATTTCAAACTGCAAGGAGAAACGAGCCGCTGAAAAATGCTGGCGTATTTGATCATTGTCGGATCAGAGATGTAAGACTCTTCCTCATGTCACAGTGCTATCCCCACGGAAATATGAATCTTGATATATACAATAATCAATACACCATTCTCCATGATATGTATGTTCGGTTTCAAATGACCTACTGTAACAAAGAAGCTGAGCCTTTGCTACCGAAGCGTGAATTTATAAACCAAGCTCCCCTTGTCGTCATCGCTTGCTCCACGCAGAACGAAACATTGAAAACTGGACCTGTGGACATTCGATTGGAATTTGACTCTAGCATTACGTTCCCACCACACACTTTTGCCTACTGCATGATCTTGCATGACCGCATTGTTGAATATAATCCGAATAGTGGTACTGTAAAAAAATTGGTATAAGTCAATTTTGGAATAATAATATGTTTAATCAATATGGATATTGAAAATAATATGTATAATTTTACTCGTTAAAATTTAGAATAAGATAATTCACAATAGAATAAGAAAACTAAATGTAATTGATGTTAAATAAAAAAATTGTTAAAAGCATTCAAAACGCCGTTTTAAACCTTCCTTCAGGGGTCATTTCCTGGAATTTTTTCAATAGATCTCGCGGGTTTTCACCCTATCCGCTTTATGTGCGGCTTTCCGGCGCCAAACAAGTCTCGACAGGAATTATTTTGTGTGTGTGTGTGTTTGTGTGTGCCAAATCCTATGAAAATAGCCATCTTGCGGCAAACCGCAACGCGCCGCGGATTTTGGGGGGAGGAGGAGGGGGGGCTGATGCCGCGGATTTAGGGGGGGGGCAGCGCCGCGGATTCAGGAGGGGGGGCAGCGCCGCGGATTTGGGGGGGGGGGGGGGGGATAGCGCTGCGAATTGGGGGGGCGGCGGGGGGGCTAGGGGGGAGCGCCGCCATCTTTGGATTAGAACTCTAATATATACACTACTCATTTTAATTCTTGATTTAAGGATTGTGTTCGCGCAACTTTATTATTATTATGTTAGTTTCCAAATTTATGACACAAATATTTCAGTTTCTTGTTATATTCGTATTCTGTACCTATTCACCACGTATAAGGTGAAAAAAGGGTCACATCAACAGATTTACTTTCTTATTCTACATTACAATCAGTTCAACGTTATAGTGATTCAAAATGCGTACTTATTGTCCACGCCAGAAATTTGCGGGCCGAGACTCGAAGCGGCTGTCACGTACGTTCGCTTGGCCAATTTTAGCGCAGCGCGAGTTAGTCAGTCTCGAGCGCTTGCATAGGTAGGACGTGTTAGGCTTTCCCTCACCGCGCGCGTCAATTATTTTATTTCGCGTAGTTTAAGATTTATGTGATTGAGATTGGTCTGGGGAAACGCGGTTTACCCTCCGGTGACCGGAGGTGCCCGTCTCCGGGGCGAGCGTCGCCGCGACGATATATTGTCGCCCGAGCGTTGGATTCCCGAAACGTCGGGACCGCTGCTTGCACGGCAATGGGCCACCCTGACGCTCTTCCTTACACATTTTCACGTTAGCGTTGAAAGTTGCGGTTTATGGTTTACTTATATGAGTTTTGATAAGTTGGCTCAAGATTATTGAATGATCATTCAATCTAGTTGACAAGGAACGCACTAGCGACCGTATTATCCTGTATTATGATAATCTGATATGCAGTTAATAAACATTCGTCTTGCTTCAGCTTGACCCTCTAGCAAGCGTCTTGTCTTTTCCGCGAAATCCTGTTATTTATTTATTCACCCTCTCACTCACTCACCCTATCCCGATTGGAGTTAGAGAAGAACTCTGGTCAAACGACTAAACAGATTGTTTTCTTTGTGGGTAGGCCATTTTTTAATTTTTTGTATCACAAATCAACCCTCGCACGTATATCCTACTTGTTAAATTTCCACTTTTTAGTTACAGCCCATTCGAAATTTTTCACGGATACAATGTGTTTTCATACTTTATGTTTTCAAGTTCAGAAATGCATGAAGTTCTGAATACTGATCTTTCATATTCGTTTGCTGAATGTTTCCATCTTTCATTCCATAATATTCATTGAAACAGTTTATTTTGAAGATTCGTTTTATTTCCATAATAATTACTTGTTATACCAAAGAAACGTCATAACGGAGAGAGAAAAGTATGGTATTCAACGCGATCGCATGTATATATCTTATTTATTGACGCGCCATTACTTTTGATTATGTTTTGTACTACAGATTTTGCTGATTTTTCAATACGCCTTATCTATTGATTTCTAGTATACGCCTGCATGTCTAACTCAATTTTTCAGATTTACTCATTTTCTCTTGAATATCTATCGATGTATGTAATACTTTTAATTTTTTCTGGCATGGTTGGGAGGTTGGGACGGGATAGGGTGGGTTACTTCATCGCAGCAACTTCCATGTGGTGAGACCTGGGTTATTGATGGCCATGTATTTAGTAGGGATGCACCATTCTAGATCGATCCACTCAAAAATCGATCTTTTGGGTCGAGAAAATAGATCCTTTGTATTCATACTTTACTAATCGATTTTTTCTAGAATCGATTCCAAGTCTGCAAGGATCGGATTAGGTTCTTGAATCTTTAATTCAACAAGTTTTGAAAGTCTATTATGGCGTTCTGTATTTTATGGATAATATAGGTTTGAGAATAAAAAAGAATCTACCAATTTCTAGCGCCGAATAAATCCAACATCACAAGTAATAAAAAAAGCTTCCCGTGTAGTCGGCTGGGTTCGTGTAATATGTATTGTGACGTGGATTTTTCCCGCACCTCGGCCACTCGGACAAAATGACCGAGAACTTACCGCCTGCACAATAATTTGGCGTTCACGATCTACCCTGGATCTAAAAACAATATCGCGAAATCCTGTTGGGCGCCTGGCGTGATCAACACGCCTCGAAATCGTTAATGCGTTATACTTCGGGAATATGCTCGGTAGCTCAGTACCGCGGAGAGGGGAGGGGTAACTTTTGGAGAAAAAGAGACATTCGAAAACCACACGCTATTTAACAAAAGAAGTAAAATAAAATCTTATATTTCACATTAGCGGTGTGTCACAAAAAAGCATCTGAAAAAACCTAGACCAAAAACGAAAATACGAGAAGGAAAAAGAAGAGAGAAAAATAAAAACACATACAGCTCGAAGAGCTTACTCGAACCTTCGAGATCTCACTTACATATTCTTACACTAAATCCATCAAGAACACTCGAGACAATACAGCGGTTTTCCATAGCGAAAAAACTAGGAAACAATCACAATTATCCATTAAACACATCAAAAACGCATCTGCATCTTTATCTCAGCTGTCACTTCGATGTTTGTCTTGAACGTTCAAGTTCGAGAATAGATGAGCAAACTCGCCTCCTTGAACCTTCCGAAATCTTCCACACCGACGGCCAAGCCGAAACTTCGAGACTTACCCGTCAAGTATATAAAGAGCGCCACTCGGCCAGAGAGTTCAGTTCTCATCGAGTTCCGGCTACGCACAGTTAACTCACGCGATTCAAACCGATACAAAACACAAACTTGGAAAGTTTTTCTTTCTTATTGACGTGACAACGTCTTAAATTAGGTTGCGGCTGGGAGTCACTTATGAAAAAGTGTAACGCCCGGTAACGTTACGATGAGTCACCGAACGAGAGAGAGGCCCGCCGAATGCCTTGCGTCTCTCTCCCACTCAACTATGATCGGTCTGCCGCGCGCGCAGCACTAGAGAATTAGGCGCATTGAATCGGCGCATGCTTGTGTCTCTGTCTTTGTCTTTCTCGAACGTTCTTTTCATTCAATTCCTTGTTCCTATTGTGCAATTTAATTATATTCATATCAATAAATATTCTACCGAGAAAAAGACGTTGTCACGTAAAATCTTCGCCCGTAAAACCGACTTTACAGGCAACCATTTTTTTTACCATTTCTGTTTTCTAGTATAGTGCACGTTGTGATTGGTGTCTTGTGAATAACTTCCGCTGCTTTTTGCTTATTTCATTCTTTTACTAATAATGCTTGGGTTTTTATGCCTGTAATGTTGTTGTACCCTAGTTATAAGTTTTTCCTTTCCAGCGTTGCTTGTGGACGAGCAGTTAACCCGTTCTTGAGAACACGAGAACGTTTCGTTTTGTTGGGCTTTTCTGAGTCTCATTTACACACTCACAAAACACCGGTCTCTTGAACATTCCAGAAGCTCCTAAAGCTGTACCTCTGGGCTGAGAACGATTCGTACACAAGGTCTTGAGAGAACAATTAAAACTAATCGAGATCTTTCGTAACGAAATTATTCACCAGTATTACGCCCCGACGTACCGCCTTCGCGTACTTTTTTCAAAATTCCATTTCATTTCATTTCTTTAATTTCTTCAATGCACAGATATTATTTCATCAAAATCTCATATTCTAATAACGGCGAGTTCCACCCCTCCTGGCAAAAGTCACGTAGAGACCAACAATGATCCCTAGTATAAGGTTCAACTTTCTTCTATTTAACTGGTACCAAGAACTGAGATAGGAGACTGCTGAATTAGCATCAGTAACGCTCAGCCTGGAACTATCCCTCTTTTTAAGTTAAAACTATAATCAATAACTATGATAAACAACTACCTTTGGAACCACCAAATTAAAATAGATCACTTATTAGGATGTATGAATGAATGTGTGAACATTGCATGTAAATATCTTTTGTTCATATCTTCAATGTGTCACCGACGAGATTGAGAATCGTCGGAACACCGTCGAAGAGCGAGAAGTAACGCTGACCATCTGGATTTGGGCGCCAGGAGGTCGCCCTCGCACCAAATTGGCTAATTACCGTTGTAACTTATTACAACTGCAGCTCCTTGAACCCTCGGGCCCAAGAAGCCGCGTCTTTCGTCTGTCAAGTCGCGAAGTGCGTGGACCTCAACCCGTATTAGCCCTTCTCGAGCAAGAGTAGCGTTTGGAAAATCTTAGTTGTGACCGACTTAAAGTCTCGCACTAATTCGTCAAATTCGAGCATTCAGTTATTCTGTTAATTGCAAGAGACTCACTATCTTCTAGGTTTCCATCTTTTCTGTGCTTTACTAAATCTCATCATTTCGAGAATAGACATTTTTATGCCATTCCATTTTCCATAATTAAATTGAGTTCGGCCCTGATTCAACCGAATCAGGTAATTTTAAGTGATAATAATAATAATTACACTATCGTTTTTAATAAATAATCGTTGCCATCATTTTTAACTTACATCAAAATCAGAAAATAGACACTTTCAAGCTTTCGATAATAAGACTAAGTGACCGACGTTCAACATCGTTCGATTGATCAACTCTTCCAAACTTGAGGTGAGGCCCTGGTCCAGAATTCTACCAACACAGACCGACACGAACCGACGGCTCTCAATCTCGTCGACCGATTCACCTAAAGCTAAGTCAATCCGAGTGTTAATCTTCGAAATTGAACGAATTCTTGTTTCACCTTTATAATCAAAATTTACTTCAGTAATATTTATTTAAAAGCAAGTCTAGAATTGGTGGCTAGCTTTACTACCCCCAATTAAATCATACTTTTATAGTATTCCAAGAATTTACCAACGAGACTTAACAATAGGATATATAATTGATTTAAGATAATCTAAAAAGAGAGATACAATATCGAATAATCACGACCAGCTAGTTAACCATCGTTCAGAGTAGATGTTCCTGGTACCAAACAATAATATCCTTTAGAATAGAATAACACACGATTTTTATAAACTTGAACACTTTATGAATTGTTACTTTCGGCTCTTATATCATTATCACCACTGATTGTTACCAGACATTTCAATCACCAAATCGAAAGAGAATATACTTCATCTTTTACCAGTTAAGGGAGCTTTCCAGTGTCCATATGCCCGAAAAATCGCTGTTTTTCGCGATTTTTTTTTTTAAGGAAAAAATAATCTAATCGGTCTGGTTTTTTTTTTGTATATTAATTGGGTATTGAAGAATACAAAACAATTTTTTAAAGATCGATTTATTTATCAATTAATATCTATAAAAATGATGAAACAATTGTTGCAGAAAATGCACTTGGATGTGGTGTCCACGTTGGGGGTCACAATTTTGATGTGAAACAAAAAACACAAAAAGATTATTGATCGGTATATAATTGGCTTTCGTGCTATGGAGGCTTTTTTTTTTTTTTTTGCAAAAATGGCGCCGGTTTGAACAAAAAGTATCGATTTTAGCATTTTTTTTGGCAGTTTTTTTTACAAAA
This sequence comes from Neodiprion lecontei, assembly GCF_021901455.1. NCBI lineage: Eukaryota > Metazoa > Arthropoda > Insecta > Hymenoptera > Diprionidae > Neodiprion > Neodiprion lecontei. The sequence goes on from NC_060260.1 coordinate 17,956,694, forward strand.
AAATAGGAAGATGTCAAAAAAAAAAAAAGCTTCCATAGCACGATAAACGATGACGTTAAGAATATTGTGTAAAAAATTCAACTCGATAGCTTTAAAACTCTGCCCTCCAAGTTGGACACCGTTTTGAAAAATGCTGTTTCGAGAAAAACGCGTTCAAAGTTTCAAGTGAGGAAATTTTAGGTAAATCGTTTACTTACGGTCAATCAGCGATGCCAGGTCCATACAATATCTCTTCTGCTTCTTCGAAAAGATCGTGCTCAATGGATTGTTCAGTCCGACGAGCTGTCCTCGCCTCTTTGCTATCCAGGGACGCCCGGCGGTTTGCTTGGGTGATGCGCACATTCTTGTACTTAGCGGCGAAATCTGCGGCGCTCGGCCCTATCGTGCATCCCATCGTCTCCAAAATTTTTGAAATTGGGTCGTGACCTTCATTGAAGGTACACACAGCACACTGCGTAGCGATTTCTACTATCTGCTTGCCGCAGAATACGTGCTTTGGAGCTAGTTGCCACACACAGTGATTGATTGATTTTCAAGAATTTAGCACGCCATCCGCTTTTTTTTTGAAAATTGAGTGTGACAAAAAAATAAGTCGCGCGACTAATTTACGGCTAATTAACGGCAAATTATGCAATAGTCCGAATTCACATTTTCGACAATTGGCGAGCCAAGTTCATGTATGTGCAGGTAGGAACGAGACAATAGAAATAACGGCCGCACGGGCAGACGGCCGACGCGGCAGCTGTAGCGCTCCGTTGCCTTCTTCCAAAAAATGCTGTGCAGTAACCGAAATAATCTGAATTTCGGCATGAAAATTTCAGGGAATATTCGGAAGAGTGTATACTTTTCGATAAAGCAAAAAAAAAAAAATCGATTTTTTGAAAATTTCACACTGGAAAGCTCCCTTAAATCATATTAAACCATTTATTTTGAACGACCTTTTTCCCATTTTTATTATTATAAAATTGCCTCATCAATTTAAAAAAACCTCACAGACCTGTACAGGACTATGGCAACACGATCCTACAAATTACTGGCTTATCGAAAGGTAGGTCTTTTCTTAGTTTTAATAATTATTCATTGTCGTTACGTGGGAGCTTGATTATTCAATTAATCATTAACTACCACCGCTCAGTTCACCCTCACCCCCACGTAACACCAGCAAGAAAATTCGAGAGTGTACCAGCCTCACCCAAAAAGAAAAAAGGGCGCCGTTTTTCAGAACCAGAATATTATTTGTATACCTGTACTAACACGGTGATACAAAACCAAAAAAAAATAATTCCAAAGTCGCTTGGCGCGATTCTAAAAATAAACAGAAAATTACACGTAACCTACGCTATTCCTTACTCTACTGAGCTCGCGGCTCCCTAACTAAAATTTGACTCAACAATTACAAAATCTCCCTGCGCTACTCTCAATTCGCAAATTTGCAATTTTTCCTCAATAGCGATAATTGTTCGAAACCGAAACTGAAACTACTTTCTCGACGATGCGCCGTCGGGCTACCGAACAGACGGCGTCCTCAATCTCACCCGATATCTCACCCGACTCGGAGCTTCGACGCTACCTCGAGCTGCCTTACATTCAAACGTGACAACTTCACTTAACCTAAAGCTTATTTCAACCAAACAGATCCCTAAACGCCACTTTACTTCAGACGCACCCAAAACTCAATACACGAAATTCTCGTCTCAACCGCTACTCAACGCAACTGCAATTTTGACTATACATCACCTTAACTCTACTAAACACTATCTTAAATAAACGGCAACCTAACCAAGCACAAGCGCAACTAAATGTTACCTCAACTAGACACAATTTTAAATAAGCGGCAACTCAACTATCGCAGCGCATCCGAAATCAAACCTTCTCAAAAACTTCGAAAACGTTATTCGCTAATTCGAGCACTCTGATTTGGCACTCCGCGACCTACGCGAGAGGTGACCCTGAAAACCCGATAACGCGGCTCGACCCGGTACAGCGGAATTCGGCTGTACTTAGTTTCAAAAACGAGAGAGACTTAATTAAAACCCGTGACTTTACTCAACTTTCTCAAGGACTTGAATCTTACTTTACTCTATTAGGCGCAGTCAAGCTATGGTCATCAAGCAAAATAATCGGCAAAAGAATTTCGAGTACTTTTTTACAACGCACATCCAAAACGGCTATCCGTTACTTGGCAAGCCTTTTCGCAATTATGTTCGAAATTTAATCGCGGGGATAGAAGCAGCGCTTACCTTCTACATCGTCGCACCACCCTCTCCATCCCCCTCGCGATTTTTGGGCGGCTCCAACGGCTTAGTTTTTAATATTTTTCGCTGAAATTTTCAGAAAATATCCTTGAAAGATTACTGTACAATACTGTAATAATTATATTTAAATATATTGCCCGTACCTTGTAAAAAAATGTTTGAAAAAGTGTCTTATTTTCACCGAATTAACCGTACCCCGCCCGTAAGTAGCCTGGTCCCAACGGAGTGCAAAGTGGGGGGCCATAGCACGCGAGGGGCATAGACTTAAGTTCCGCCCACTCTTCCCCTTGGCCGCCTGGCTTAAGTCGCGTGGGAAGCCAAAGTTCCCGCGCGAGCTCGGTAGTTAACTTCCTTAACGTAAGTCATCAGCATATTATGCGTTTATCGGTAAAGATCAAAGTCAAGTCCGATGGAAGAGATGTTCGTTACGAATTTCCTGCGTGTTATATTATACGTTTAATGGGTAGAAGACCGCTGTTTTTATTATTGTTAACATAACTATTCGGGTATAAATCCCTTTTTAATATTTATTTTGCCCGAATCCAAGAAGATAAACACAAAAATATAATTTCGAATCGAATACATAATTATTAATAAGCCTTTATTATATTGTTGCACTTACTCGTGTAAAAGCTTCATTGTTACAGATCGTCTCTATTGTCTCACTAATTGTAAGTAAGATCGAACGAAATCGGTAACATGACCGTCTTCTTGTGATGGATAATAATCGTTATTTGCAATCGAAGGGGAAAAAAAATATTGTCAGAATAACATTTCGATGATTTCAATTGCACAGAATTATTTACGTGGCTGTATTACTATACTTTGTTACTTTGTGAGATGCCACTTCATATGTATGTTGTAGGTATGTTGAACGCAATCTAAAAATATAATAAACGCGAATTCTATTTCAAACAATAGAGAGCAAAAGTTAGTAATAACCGCATGATCACATGGGATAATTAACATGAAGTTTTCCTGAACTTCGACAAGGACTAATATGATTGACTTATAATATACGTATTGAAGTAAACTTGGCACATATAATTAACGTTTAAAAACAGTTTCAAAACATGCATCAACGTTATATAATAAACAATAAACTATTCCATATTTTTATGGTACATTGTTTTGTTTAGAGAAAAAGAAAGGAAAGAAGGAAGAAAAAAGAAGATAGTAAAGACAGAATTTGAGTTGCAAACACATTATTTTTTCAACCAAGAATGCTTGATGTATCAAGACAATACCACCATATTTGTAAAAATATATAGCTGTACTTACCAGCGTTATTTAATGATAAATCTACTTCTCCCAGCTAGTCCTAAGATTAATAACAGCTTCTTACCTTTTTTGCTACACGCCGCGATCACCGGCCGATCCAAGCACCTCCTTATTCGGTTTACGAATAACGCCGCACCAGCGCAGCGCCTGAGGCCAGTTTTTAGGGTGGGGATGGGCGAACCGTCTGAGGACGCGTTCACTGATCTCTATTATATACTGGATAGGGTACGCTATGCTTTTCAGTCATATCTGAGATGCCATTTGCTTGTAGATTAGTGCCACGTCATGGCGGCAATTTCGAATAATTTGATGCATGCTGCGGGAAATTTAGGGGCGTAGACATAATGGCAATATCTGAAATATGTAATGATATCGTAAATTGACTATTTAACTGTCTTGGATTGAAAAAAATATATTGAAAACGTAATGGAATAGGGTTATTTTTAATAAACAATAAACACAATTTAAAGAATACGATGTAGTTATCCGATGATAATGCAAAATATTGTGTATCTTAAATTTGATTTATGTATTTACAATTATGATTTAAATAATTTATAAATTGATTGAGATATTAAAAAATATGTATAAATGGATTGAGATATTAATTGTACATTCTATACATACATTACAGAGTGATTTACAATCAAATTGAAGGATTTATAATTTGATGTATAGAAAATATCGATTGATCGTTGAATTGTACATAATCATCTAATGCCTATATCAAATGCATTAAAATATGGTATGTGAGTTCATTGCCATCGATGTATGGGTCAAAATTGGTTTTCAAAAATCCATCATTTTCATCTTCCAAGGCTGCCACATCTCAAAAAAAATGATTCGATCAAAGCAGACTTGTTTCATTGGGTACATAATTCTCCTTTCCTCTAGCCACGAGCCATTTCTGTAGGAGTACTTGATTTTTTATAGGAAATCTGTGGAAAAAGAAACGTGCTGTTTTTTTTCTGTAGCATAACTCATGAATAAATATTTATTATTTTTAATATCAATTTATTACATAATATTTATTAATTACACATGGTGTTTGTTTTCGTGATTTTTACGTGCCGGATTGCTTGATTGATATGTTTTGTCAATGGCGCATAAGCAATCCAGCACGTTAAAATCACGAAAACAAGCACAGTGTATTTGTAGCTTTACTTGTGAAATGAGCGCTGCACTCCTCGAATCTTCTTTGTGGAATGGTAGACACATTCTGATTTGTATTTTCTAAACAGAGATGGAATGCTTGCATGCTTGCTTGCAGGTTCAGAGATATATTTGTTCAAAATCCATTTTGCTTTTAGGCACCGGACTATCATCAAACATCAGAGCATGACATAACCCAATAAACGTAAACTACATATTACAGCGAAACCTGGATAAGTGGAATCTGAAGGGACCTAAATTTTTTTATCACTTATAGAGGCTTCTCATTTACCCAGTTTCCCAAATAGGCAGGTTAAGGTGACAGTTGTCTTATTTATAGAGGGTCCCACTATGAGAGGTCGAAATGTACCATTTTTTATATAAAGAGGTGGAAATGTTATTAAAAGAAAAGAAATCCGTTTTTTATATGTTATACATTTATGTCTGTACACTGCTTTGCATTATAGTGTCAGTTACAATTTTTATTTAAAAAAAAAAAAACAAATTTTATGGCGTAAACAAATCAGTTATATTGGTTTGTATTAGAGTGTTAGTTGTTTGAAGGTATTCTCTATAGCATAAATCTGATCAAATTTATCAGGATTATCAATATTTGATAGCTCAAAATATTTATGTAAGGTTTCTAAAGCTTTTTCTGCGTCACGCTTTGACACTCTGTCTGAAGTTTCTTCACAAGTTTCACAACCCTCTTCATCTTCTTCTATCACCAAAGAACACCCAGAAACAATGTCGTCGTCAGTGAGCTCTTCCGATACAAGAACATCATCTTCCATTTGCACAAAACCCTCAAAAGTGGGTTGCTGTTCATTTTCGTTGCTACTACAAGCGGTAATCTGGTTCCATTCTGCAAGTGTTTCACAGTTTTCTTCTTCCTCGCGTAAGCCTTCAGGTTCCGATACTTCCGTCACTTTGAATCCAGCTTTTTTCAAGCAGTTACCAATGGTGATTTTGCTTACATTAAACCAAGGTTTTTTCGCAAATCTCATAGCCTGGAGGATGTTAATTTCAGGGATTTTATTCTCTTCTATAGATTTAAGTACGAATTGCACGACTTCTTTTCTATAGTAAACTTTAAAGTTGTTGATAACACCTTGACCCATTGGCTGTAATTTACTTGTAGTATTGGCAGGTAAATACAATAATTTCACGTAGTCTAATTCGGGCATATTATTATGAGCTGTGCAACTATCAACAAACAAAACAATTTTCCTTTTTTGGGCCTTCATATCGGCGTTTACTTTTTTCAACCAATCTGCAAATGAATTTGTTGTCGTCCAGGTCTTTTCATTGTTTTGACAACTAACAGGCAAATTTTTTATACCTTTGAAGCATCGTGGATTTTTTGATTTACCAACTAAGAGAAGTGGCAGTTTTTCAGTTCCAGACATATTTGTACACACAAGCACAGTGATCCTATCCTTGCTCAATTTACCACCATGGCAAGGCTGACCTTTGAGCGTAAAAGTTTTAACGGGAAGACACTTGTAGAATAACTCGCTTCATCAGCATTGAAGATGTTATCGGGTGAAAAATCTTGCAATAAAGCTGGAAGGTCTTTACTCCACTGATTACAATCGTTGTTGTCAACGGCGCTGCTCTCTCCACAAATATTTTTGAAAAAAAATATCGTTCCTTCTCTTGAAGCCCTCCAACCATCCATTACTGGCAGAAAACTTATCAATATGCAGCTTACTCGCAAATTCTCGAGCCTTCTCTTTAATCATCGGGCCGCTTATTGGAATGTTATTATTCCGTACCTGTTTTATCCATATCGAGATACAATTTTCAAGTTCAGGATACTCTGTTAATCGTAATCGTTTTAATTTTCCTTTTCCGTCAATATATTGAGAACGAATCTTCTCCTTATTTTGAATAATTCTATAAAGAGTTGACTTTGGTATTTTCAACCCCGCGCACAGTTCGTCACGCGACTTTCCACGATCACAATCCGATAATAACTTTAATTTATCCGCGGCTGTTAAAGAATTGCACTTTGGTTTCGGCATTTTATTTACTTTTATTCACACGTTTACCGTACCAGCTCTTAGATTGTACTGCTAAACAAGACAAGTATGGAAGGAAGTAGACTTTTAGTAAGCAGTCTGATTCCTTCTCAAAACAAACGTGTCATGACTTGTCTACACCAGATAAATTGTCCCACTTGTACGGGCTATTGAGCAACAAAGTTCCAATTATAGAGGTAAACATCGAAAAAATCTAAGAAATCAAGTCTCAGTTACAAAGGTTTGAAAATTTCCAGTAAAAGAGGTATTTCAATGCAAAAGTGTCGGGACCTCATTGTAATTATCAATAAGAGAGGTTCCTCACATATCCAGGGCCCACTTATCCAGGTTTCACTGTATCTTAAACTCCCATTGTATTTTAGTTCGATACTTACGGAAAGTCCTGCTTCTGTCAGTCTCTGCTCTTTTGTCACAATAACAACATTCCATGAACATTGTGAAATTTATTAATCAATGACGAAAGATTGACGAACGCACCCGATCACGCGTCGCCATTTTTATTTGGCCTTTACCCATAAGCATATGGCGTTCAAATGCTCACAAGGATTCCGGCACATATAGAGACTGGCATTTAAAAAATGTGAACAAAAATAACCAAGAGACCTAAAAATTCGACTCATTATTTCAGAGTACCTTGTTCAACTGGCACGATGTAGCGCAAGTCTTGAAGTTTTGATTTTCGAAAATCCAAGTTTTTTGGAAATCGTTTTGCCAGGTAAACTACGAGGAGACGGTTTGAGCACTGCGAGTCGTTATGGGAAGCTGCGGTACTCACTTAGCACATCGCAGCACAAGTCTCAAAAATTCGAATTTAGAAGATCGAATATATTTTTCGAAAATTATTATTCGCCGTACTTGGCGCAAAAGTCGATTGAGGACTTCAGTTTATCGCGAAGAATTGTTGCGGTCGGCTAGCATAACCCAGAACAAATCTCGAAAACTCGTATTGCTAATATAGAATGATTTTTCAAAATTGCCCTCTGCTCTTGCGCAGTCTCAGCTTCTGGCATAAAATCTTTTTTTTTTTAGATCAACGGTACATCTGAGCTAATTTTGCTTAACAGCATACGTGAACACAATTTGAGCTCTGTTTATAAGAAAAAAAAAAAACAAATCAAAATTGCGATGCTCAGTTTTTTTTTTTAATACTGATTACTCGAAAATAGTTAGTGGTATTGAATCACGGTTCACGGCACAGCGCAGCATAAATTTAGCACAATCCAGCACAACCATTGATTTCGAAAAAAATTAAATGACGGTGCTGGTGTAAAAAATCAATTTTTTGACATATTCACTATGTTCTTCGAGATTTTGAGTACGGCACAACGGAGCACAAGCCTAGCACAATTCAGCACAATAATTGCTTTTTGAAATTTTAAAAATGGAGGTGCCAACTTCACGAACATACATTCATTGAATTCGCACAATTATGTACGTAAATAATAATTCCCGAAGCAATTGTTTGTATACACTGCGATGATTATGAGCATTGTTGTGAAAGATTCACGATTTTCCATAATGCAGAGAGTATCGTGTATGCAGGTTTTCACTATTGAACCTGATTAGAAGATGCGCGCTGCGTCACCAAGCGGTGTGCGAAGGTACCTCGGTACATAACTGTGCGCCGTCTAGCAGTGTACGGAAGTACCTTGGTACTAAACTCCGCATTACCGCGGTGGAAAGGGCCCGTGTCGGAGCTTTCAAGCGACTTTATAAGCACCTGAAGGTGGTTTTTGATTACACGTCCTAATGTGAAGGAGCCTTTATTTTTCTTAAAAAATGATTAATTTATTAAATTTTTTATAAACATAAAAATTATTATCAATTATTATTAATTATTTAATATCCCTGATATTAGCCTATCTCATCACCGATTCACAATTTATCTTAGACACTGACGCTTCTCTCTGCGGTATAGGTGGGGTTATACCTCAAATTCAATATAACCAGAACCGTGTTATTAGTTATTTCAGTAGGGTATTGTCAAAATCAGAACTCAATTCCCGCAATATTGTGTTACTCATAGAGAATTACTAGCGATGGTTAGATTTATTTTCGAATTTCTTCATTATCTTTATGAAAGATAATTTTTAATTCGGACAGGCAATGCTTCCTTAACTTGGCTTCTTTCATTTGAATCACCTGAAGGTTGAGGAGCTAGATGGTTAGAAACGTTAGGTTGATACAAATTTGAGATTCAATATTGGCCTGGAATTATGAATGGTAATGCCGACGCGCTTTCTCGTCGTCCGTACCGGGACGATTTCAAACAATGCACTCGTTCAAATAAACAGGGGGATCTGTTGATGTACAAGTAACTTGTGTCTGTATGCACGAATCTGTTTGACAAAAAGTTTGTCCCGAGCTGAGCCTTGTATCGTTCACACGTACTTTACTTGCTCCTAAATAAAATGTTATTCCTAAATCGCAGTATTACTACAGGATCCTTCGCTCAACGTTCGTCAAATTTCTCGCATTTGTCTTGAGGATGACTGGATCACTGCCCAAGAGCAAAATCCAGATCTCCTCCCTGTCGAAAATTGGAAATCCTCAGCAGTTAGACCTCAATGGGAAAATGTCATCTCTGGATCAGACGTTGACAATTTGCTGCGCGCAGTGGGACTCCTTTTTTCGTCTAGATCAATTACTTTACAGGAAGTGGGAGTCACATGATTTCAGGATCGGTTCGCTGGCAACTCCTTGTCCCTAAGGAAAAGATAACCGAGATTTTGTCAACTTTTCACAAATCTTCTTTCAGCGATTATTTCGCTTTTAATAAGACTATAAGTAGAATTATAGAATGGTATTTTTGGGTGTATTGCCATACCGATGTTGAAAATTGGTGTAGAACCTGCACGGTCTTCTTAGTCGAAAAGGGACTTCGTGGAAAAAGGTTTTCTTCAAATCTATAATGTAGGAGCTGCGTTTGAAAGAGTCACAGTAGATATCCTAGATCTTCTTCCTTTTTCTAAGTCAGAAATTCGCTATGCCCTGGTGATAGCAAATTATTTGACAAAGTGGTTAGAAGTAGTCCCAGTTCCTAATCAAGAAGCTAGCACCGTAGCTCGAGATTTTGTACGTTAGTTTGTCAGTCGTTATAGAGCGTCCCAAGAATTACACACAGATCAGGTCGGAATTTTGAGTCAAATTTGATGAGGGAGACTTGAAATTTTAGGGATTAAGAAAACTCGCACCACTGCTCTTCATCCTGAATCTAATTGAATGGTAGATTGAATAGGACACTTTTTCGTTGCCTTTCTTCTTCCGTCGATGTAAATTAGAAAGACGGGGATGAGTGGATTCCCTTATTTCTTTTATCGTATCGCTCTGCAATTCACGACACTACAGGTTATTCTCCTGCTATGTTGTTGTCTCTCCCTATGTTGACAGGACAAGATCTTCGACTTTCCAAGGCTTTAGAAAAGGGCATTTATCCTTCTGAAGATTTGTGTCAGGTGAATTATAATTCGGTTTTCTGAGATAACTAGATAAGGTTCATGAAGTTACCACAGAAAAAATTCGTTTGGCTTCCAATAAGACCAAAAATCGTTACGACATTAGAGGTGAAAATTTGAAATTCGAAAAGAAGGATTTTATTTGATTATATTAGGCTAGAAGACAACACAGACGTTGTCCAAAACTCCAGAGTAATTGGGAAGGGCCTTATTTTATTGTTGATGGAATAAACGATGTTGTTTACAGAATTAGACGTTCCCCCCGCACCAAGTCGACAGTCGTTCATCTGGATCATGTGGTCTGTCAAGGACGACAATTTCTGAAGCTCTCTCAGGTTGAATAATTCGTTGACAGGTTAACATTAGATCGATGTTGTTCGAAACCTATATTTCGATACATCGATTTTTGCTTTGGCTTGAGTGGCGCTTCGGTTCTACACTCGGGTGAAGTCGAGAGCGATTGGTCAGTCCTCTCTCATTTTGCTAACCCAATATGTCAGTTTCTATAATCTTTTCTAGATATTCTCCGTTGTGGAATCTGCGACTTTTGTCCTCCTGTTCCCGATGTCACCTCCAACTGTGATCTTCATCCAGGTCTTAGCCTAGATTCTCCAATATTCAGATAAGATCGTTTCTTTCTTATTCTAATTTTCTCATTTGTATACAAACTGTATGACCATTAAGCAACACAATACTTCCTCTCACAATTGTCCTTTAAACCTAGGGTGTGGCGTTCCTGGAGGAGTTTCTGGGTTCAGCCATACCTGACTCTACTTGGTTCCATTTTCCATGTCTCTGTTGGCCGTGATTTCCATACTGGAACCTCTTTCTTGTCGTTACCGCCGGCCTGCCTCCTGATTTCCTCAGCGGGTCTTATGGAACGGAGTTTCGTCCCAGTTCCTGATGAGGAGATTCCTCAAGGTACTCAAGGTTTTTCCCCTGAGCGCACGGTGATCAGGAGGGAGAAAAAGTGCGATGAAAATGTCCGGAAATGTGCGGGAAAACGGCTAATGCAGAAAGTTTCCCTGTCATCTGGATATTAACAATTCACAAAGATCAAAATCCTATCAGATCCTTCTTCCGAATTATGTACAATTGTATACATGTAAAAACGAATTCTCCAGAGCTTCGACTGCCCACTGATCGCTCGAAGTTCCCAGCCCACCTATTCCATATTATGGGCTCAAGCCACATTTTTAATTTTTTTTTGGTTATTTTTATTTATTTTTTTTTGAATTTGTCTGTATTGTTATTGAAAATTGGACTTCTAGAAATAATAAAAAAAAAGGAACATATATCACATGTGTATTTAGAGGTGCAGAGAAGAAAACTCAATGACAGCCTTTAATAAGTTGGTTGAATATGTAGGATGGCGAATGTCTGCCACCTTGTAGCGGCCCCAGAACTTTAGAAAATTGTGATGGATAACCTCTCCGCTTTGCTAGGACCAGAATCCCAAATCTTCATCATTTTCAATTAATGATAAGCATTTTTCTGAATGATCAAGAAGAACATGGATTTTCAAGGTGCGGGATAGGTTTTCTATACCATCCAAAGACTTTGTCAATTCTTTCACATGGTCGCCAACCAAGGGACCAATTTGGCCGGAAGTAAAACTGCAATTTACAATCTTGTTCAT
>NC_060260.1:17971020-17979737 GCF_021901455.1 Neodiprion lecontei
GCACGCACGCACGCACGCACGCACGCACGCACGCACCCACACACAAAATAATTCCTGTCGAGACTTGTTTTCCGTCGAACGTCATGAACGTACGTATTCGGGGCAAGGGCTCTGGGCCCAGATTTTTCTTACACCAAACACTGTTCGCTACCTGCTTTTCGTTGACCGATTTTTCCCACCACATGGCCCACGCTGCTTAACGACTCATAAAACCCAAAAACTACATTAGGCGGCGGTGGGTTCGTGGAGAGGGGGAGGGGGTGAAAACCTGTTCCAACACGCTTTTAGGCAAGATGCAGCTGCGGAACTGGGTGACTTCAAACTGGCAGATAAACCGCAAAAATTTAGGGACGGTGGGGGCGGGGACTGCGGGCCCCAGCCGTCTTTGGCGTCATTTTTTACATGAATTTCATCATCTCTGCAGAGCCGGGAGAGCAATAAAACCGAAAAATTTGGGGATGGGGGGATGGGTAAAGGCTGGGCCTAGTCGTCTCCGACGTCATTTTGCCCTCCGATATGCGCAGAACGCAGTGCGCACCGTTCCCAAATTCTTGCGATCTATCGGCCTATATACATATAAGCTCAACGCATCCGATGCAGACTCGTCAGTCTTACACGATACGTGCAAGTCAAAAAAGTTATACAAAGTTCAGCTTATATCAACGTCAAAGTCATGGCAGTCGAAGCGTATATGGGACTTGCGGAGCAGATGGAAGGGACGTACAGTTTGCTGAGAGAGCAACCACCCGGAGAAGAGAATGACGCTGTCATCAATCATTGGGCTGATATTGGAATTGCGAATATCCAAGTTCTGCGCGATATTTCCATGCAACGAGGAACAACCGTTGGTGCGAAAATACGGATCCAACATACGATCGCACTCCTGCAATCTTGGATGACGAAGATCAAGCAGTTGCAGCAGCGCACAGTGGTGACGGGTGGAAATATCGGTACTCCTGCGGGTGTACAGTGGGACGATGTGGATAGTGCTTTTGCCAGCCGAATCAGAACGGGGGTTGTCGCAAATGTCCATCATAAGAATTTGGACGCCTTTCTGGACGATGTACAGCGCGTCGTCACCGAGAAGTTGAAGCTGGTACTGCGCGAGGAGGGAAATGTGAAGGTTAACCTCATATTATCGTGTAAATTCGAAAATGCCAAGCACGAAAAGATCTCCACCGAAGTTAAGAGTTTCAACACCTCCAACGTGGCGATTCTCCTCCCATCGAGCGATATAAATGGCTGGTTTACACGTGCACGGGGTGATCTGCTATCAAAGGTGGAAGATTTCGAGCAACGTGATTCCGGCTGGAGTATGATTGAGATCCTCAACATCGCTGTAAATATCAATCGCTACCAGCCTCTCGCCGCGGGAGCTTCAACATTCATCGAGCTGCCCCAGGACATTCGACATAAGAAGGCTGTGATTAACGTGAGGAACGAGGACGAAAGATGTCTTCTCTGGTCCGTCATAGCAGCCCTCCACCCAGTCAACACCCACACCGATAGGACTGACAACTATCGTCGCTATATTTCCGAGTTGGACTGTACAGGTATCAAATTCCCTGCTACTCTACATGATGTGAAAAAGCTTGAGAGATTGAATAATTTGTGCATCAATGTATATGGTATAGAATCTCAAACTTTTTCGCATCATGCAAAATCGAATAAAAGCGTCATCGTGCCAATTTATTTGAGTAAAAATTTGCATAGCGTAAACACTGACACGATCCATCTTCTAATGGTTGAGAGTAATCCGGAAGACGATATGACTGGCGAGTTTGCACCGAGATTCCATTTTGCTTGGATTAAAGATCTTTCCCGATTGGTGAGCAAACAATTGTCCGTTCATGAACACAAAATGTTTTTATGTGACAGATGTTTGTCCCACTTTAGCGTGACACACGCCTACGACAATCATCGACAAGATTGTATTATGCTAAATAAAGTACGCATGGAGTTTCCCAAGTGCAAAGATTTCGTATTTTCCAATTTTCAAAACAAAGGCACCGTTCCATTTGTCGTATACGCCGATCTCGAATGTATATTAATCCCTGAACCTGTGGATGAATTTGAAACTCGTAAGACTTGTGAAATTCAAAAGCATATCCCGCACAGTGTAGCGTACTATGTACATTGCGCGTACGATGAGACTTTATCGGAGTTCCACGGTAAACGCGGTGTCGATTGCATAGATTGGTTTATGCAACAGCTTGAAGATTTATCAATTCAAGTAGAGTCATGCATCAAAAACATAATTCCGATGAAGTCTCTTACCCAAGTGAGAAAAAGTGTTACGATCACTGTCACTTCACGGGTAAATATCGTGGTCCTGCTCATAATCGGTGTAATTTGAATTTCAGAGAGTCGCGCACTATTTAATAGTTTTCCACAATTTGTCCGGTTACGATTCTCACTTTTTAATAAAATCCCTCGCGTCAACTTTTCCCGGTAAAATTACACTGCTACCCATAAATAAGGAAGAATATATATCCTTCACGAAACGCGTCGATGGAACAATGATGCACTTGAGATTCATTGATTCGTTCCGATTTATGGCTAGCAGCATCGATAAACTTTCCACATATTTGACCGATACCGATAAACACATAACACGCAAATTTTATAATAACCCGACTCAGTTCAGTTTGATGACCCGCAAAGGCGTTTTTCCCTATGAATACGTCGATTGTTGGGGGAAACTCGATGAACCGCGATTACCTGCAAAGAAGCATTTCTACTCGCACCTCTGCGATGCAAATATTTCAGACACCGATTACGAGCACGCGAAAACTGTTTGGAGGGAATTCCATTTAGAGTCATTGGGGGCTATTCAGATTTATATTTAAAGACCGATGTTCTTTTGCTTGCCGATATTTTCGAAAATTTCCGCGCTAGCTGCTTCAAAACATACAATTTAGATCCGTTGCACTACTACACTGCACCGGGACTTGCTTTTGACGCGATGCTCAAGCATACTAATGTAAATTTGCAACTTTTAGACAACCCTGAAATGGTGTTATTTATTGAAAGAGCCATTCGAGGCGGCGTAGCGCAATGTTCCAATCGACACGCTCGGGCCAATAATAGATTCATGGGAAAAGATTTTGATCCAAACAAACCGGAATCGTATCTCATGTATTTTGACGTGAATAACCTGTACGGTGCAGCTATGAGCGTGCATTTACCAATCGGTTCGTTCGAGTGGGAGTATCAGCACATCGATATAACGAACCATCCGGACGATTCGCCGATCGGCTACTTTCTGGAGGTAGATTTGGACTACCCTATGGAACTCCACGAGGATCACAAAGACTTACCTCTTTGTCCCGAACATTTTACTCCTCCAGGTAGTAAAAATGCCAAACTCGCGACCACCCTTCACCCCAAAACAAAGTATATATTGCACTATAGAAATTTGAAAGAGTGTTTGAGTTTAGGATTAAAAGTAACGAAAGTGCATAGAATTTTGAAGTTTGCGCAATCTCCATGGCTCGAGCCTTACATCACGCTCAATACAGACATGCGTAAGCAATCTAGGAATGAATTTGAGAAAAACTTTTACAAACTCATGAATAACGCTGTGTTCGGCAAGACTATGGAGAATGTGCGAAATCATAAAGATGTTAAATTGGTTACAAAATGGGAGGGAAGAGGTGGTGCGAGAACGCTTATTGCTCGAGCAAACTTTCACAGCTGCACCATATTTGGCACTGATATGATTATCATTGAAATGAGTCGTGTCAAAGTTCACTTCGCCAAACCTATTTACGTCGGCGCATCAATTCTAGATCTGTCAAAAATCTTTCTCTACGATTTCCACTATAATTATATTAAAACCAACTTTTTGAATAAACAAGCTAAATTGATGTATACCGACACAGACAGCCTTATTTATCAATTCAATGTGCCTAATATCTACGATATCATCAAACGTGATGTAGATACAATGTTTGACACCTCTGACTATCCGCCCGACAATGTGTATGGTATTCCCCTTAAAAACAAAAAACAACTAGGGCTAATGAAGGATGAAAATAATGGTAAAATTATGACAGAGTTTGTGGGACTGCGAGCAAAGCTGTACACATCTACTACGATGGGTGAGGATGGGGAAAAATATGACGGTGGCGTAAAAGTGAGTAAGCGCGCCAAGGGTGTAAGAAATTCATCGATAAATAGCATTACGTTTGATGATTATATAAGCGCTGTCTGACGGCTTACCAAGAGTTGACTCTTCCACAGTGTTTAATACGCAGCAAAAAACACGAAGTAAGCACGATCGTACAAAAAAAATTGGCTCTGAGTTGGCAGGATGACAAGCGGCAATTGATACCTGGACAGACCGACACCGTACCTTGGGGGTTTGTCCCAGCCCCCCAATAGCTATAGGATAAACTGTAGACATAGAATTGATGTAAATATTTGATGTTTGACGCCTCGGACGACCCACCATCGGGCGGAAACGTTTCACCATCAATACGATATTTAATGGATTTAAAAATGTGAATTCATATACTTAACAATTATTTATTCATTATTATTATTAATATACCGAGCAATTATTCATATTTATTCGTTTACCACGAGAAAAGTTTTCAGAAAATGAAAAAAGTTTTCAGAAAATGGAAAAAAGTTTTCCAAAAAATAAAATGTGTAATAATCGTATGGCAAAATTTCATATTATCATTATTATTATCATTATTATTATCACTATTATTATTATCATTATTATTATTATTATTATTTTCGTGGTACAGAGTATGGCACATGTGCGTACAAAGGAGACAAAATGTGGAAATATTTGTATATTCAAAATCTTTTATTGTAATTCGGAAAATACATACAAATTATGTTACATGTCTGTTTTATTTATCCAACTATTGTGCGAATTATCAAAACCCAACCACTTTACATAGAACAGATTCCCCCGTTTGCGTAATACTTTCTCCACAAGGTAGCCGTCGGGATATTTCACTTTGGTGAGCTCTTCCTCGTAGAAGCCCCCATCGATGGGGTGATCTTGATAATCGGCAAGTTTGTAGGTGGGTGGATTGGTATTTTTTACCTCACTCACGGTGAATATTTCTGTCATCCAATTGGGTGTATAGCTTTTTTCGAATACATCCTCGTACTTGCTGATTCGAACTCGATTGCCTACGCTGAATTTCCGCGCTCGATCACTTCGTTTGACGTGCCGAGGCTTGTACACGCTACGATACAGCTGTTTTTCATTCTCCGTGCTAACATCCACCGGTTTCATCCGAATCGTGCGATGTTTGGTGTTGTTGTAGGACTTCATTTAATCAACCCAAAATATTAATCCACTTGTGAAATCCTGGGAGAGTAAGCCACATCCACATTTTATTTTTTCAATGTTCGACTAAAAACGTTCGCATATCGACGCCTTTAAGTTGCTGAGTGTCAAATACATGTTGATATTGTGCTGCATCACGAGGGCTTTCAATTTGCTGTTGTGAAATTCGTTGCATTGATCAACGTATAGATGTGCAGGTATACGGCTCTGGGTCAGTACAGATTTCATAGCAGCAGCCGCATCTTCCCCCCCCCCCCCCCCCCCCCACCGCGGATGAGGATGAAACAAAAATGTGACAACGGTGTTAAAGTGGGTAAGCGCGTCAAGGATGCGAAAACTGCAACGATAAATAACATCACGTTTAATGATTATAAGAACCGTCTGAGGGGCTTACCAATAGTTGATCAACCCCACAGTGCTTAATACGTAGTGAAAAAACGCGAGGTTAGCTCCAATGTACTGAAAAATTGATCATGAGTTGACAAGACGGTAATATGCAACCGATATCTGGGCAAATAGGCACCAGAACTTGGAGGGTGTGCTGCAACCCCGCAATAAACTAGCCGTAGGCTGGAACTGAGGGCATAGAACCGTTGTAAATATATGCGTTTGACACCCATGTCGATAGTTCATGAAGCAGAGACGTTTCGCAACCAATACGATGTTGAGCAGATCGAAGTTTTAAAATTCGAATACCGTGTGAAATCATGTATTCATCAATTATTTATTTATTTATTATTATTATATTGAACAATCATTCATATTTATTCGTTTACCACGAGAAAAGTTTTCAGAAAATGGAAAAAAGTTTCCAGAAAACTAAGAAAAGTTTTCAGAAAATGAAAAAAAGTTTTCCGAAAACTTTTTTCCCATTTGATTAACACGTGAAGAAAGTTTTCAGAAAATGAAAAAAAGTTTTCAGAAAACGAAAAAAAGTTTTCCGAAAACATTTTTCCCATTTAATTAGCACGTAAAAAAAGTTTCCAGAAAACATTTCTCCCGTTTAATTAACACGTAAAAAAAGTTTCCAGAAAACGAAGAAAAGTTTTCAGAAAATGAAAAAAAGTTTCCAGAAGACGAAAAAAAGTTTTCCGAAAACTTTTTTCCCATTCGATTAACACGTAAAAAAAGTTTTCAGAAAATGAAAAAAAGTTTTCAGAAAACGAAAGAAAGTTTTCCGAAAACATTTTTCCCATTCAATTAGCACGTCAAAAAAGTTTCTAGAAAACATTTCCCCCGTTTAATTAACACGTAAAAAAAGTTTCCAGAAAAAACAGCTTTCAGAAAATGAAAAAAAGTTTCCAGAAAACGAAGAAAAATTTCAGAAAACGAAGAAAAATTTCAGAAAATGAAAAAAAGTTCATCAAAAAATAAAATGAGGATTAATCGTATCGAAAAATTATAGATTATCATTATTATTATTATCATCATCATTATTATCATCATTTGAAGGCCTTTGATCACGGCAGGCGATGGTGGAGGTGTCCCCTGCTACCAGGGTCCGGCACTATCGACGTCGAGGCCGCCTGCAGCCCCTCTCTTCCGCAGTCTAGGAGGACCGCGATCCTCGCCCCTTCCAAGGTCGTCGCAAGAGCTGTCATTGCTCGCGTAGTAATGACCCCTGGATTTAGAGTTTGCATGATTGAGCTACGCATACGACGTCCTGGCGCGGAGCTTCGGGGCGGCACAGCCAAAATATTAGTCCACTTGTGAAATGCTAGGACACAGCCGCCCCTGAAGCTGCACGCCAGGACGTCGTTCGCGTAGCTCAATCATGCAAACTCTAAATCCAGGGGTCATTACTACGCGAGCAATGACAGCTCTTGCGACGACCTTGGAAGGGGCGAGGATCGCGGTCCTCCTAGACTGCGGAAGAGAGGGGCTGCAGGCGGCCTCGACGTCGATAGTGCCGGACCCTGGTAGCAGGGGACACCTCCACCATCGCCTGCCGTGATCAAAGGCCTTCAAATGATGATAATAATGATGATGATAATAATAATAATGATAATCTATAATTTTTCGATACGATTAATCCTCATTTTATTTTTTGATGAACTTTTTTTCATTTTCTGAAATTTTTCTTCGTTTTCTGAAATTTTTCTTCGTTTTCTGGAAACTTTTTTTCATTTTCTGAAAGCTGTTTTTTCTGGAAACTTTTTTTACGTGTTAATTAAACGGGGGAAATGTTTTCTAGAAAACTTTTTTTACGTGCTAATTGAATGGGAAAAATGTTTTCGGAAAACTTTCTTTCGTTTTCTGAAAACTTTTTTTCATTTTCTGAAAACTTTTTTTACGTGTTAATCGAATGGGAAAAAAGTTTTCGGAAAACTTTTTTTCGTCTTCTGGAAACTTTTTTTCATTTTCTGAAAACTTTTCTTCGTTTTCTGGAAACTTTTTTTACGTGTTAATTAAACGGGAGAAATGTTTTCTGGAAACTTTTTTACGTGCTAATTAAATGGGAAAAATGTTTTCGGAAAACTTTTTTTCGTTTTCTGAAAACTTTTTTTCATTTTCTGAAAACTTTCTTCACGTGTTAATCAAATGGGAAAAAAGTTTTCGGAAAACTTTTTTTCATTTTCTGAAAACTTTTCTTAGTTTTCTGGAAACTTTTTTCCATTTTCTGAAAACTTTTCTCGTGGTAAACGAATAAATATGAATGATTGTTCAATATAATAATAATAAATAAATAAATAATTGATGAATACATGATTTCACACGGTATTCGAATTTTAAAACTTCGATCTGCTCAACATCGTATTGGTTGCGAAACGTCTCTGCTTCATGAACTATCGACATGGGTGTCAAACGCATATATTTACAACGGTTCTATGCCCTCAGTTCCAGCCTACGGCTAGTTTATTGCGGGGTTGCAGCACACCCTCCAAGTTCTGGTGCCTATTTGCCCAGATATCGGTTGCATATTACCGTCTTGTCAACTCATGATCAATTTTTCAGTACATTGGAGCTAACCTCGCGTTTTTTTCACTACGTATTAAGCACTGTGGGGTTGATCAACTATTGGTAAGCCCCTCAGACGGTTCTTATAATCATTAAACGTGATGTTATTTATCGTTGCAGTTTTCGCATCCTTGACGCGCTTACCCACTTTAACACCGTTGTCACATTTTTGTTTCATCCTCATCCGCGGTGGGGGGGGGGGGGGGGGGGGGAAGATGCGGCTGCTGCTATGAAATCTGTACTGACCCAGAGCCGTATACCTGCACATCTATACGTTGATCAATGCAACGAATTTCACAACAGCAAATTGAAAGCCCTCGTGATGCAGCACAATATCAACATGTTTTGACACTCAGCAACTTAAAGGCGTCGATATGCGAACGTTTTTAGTCGAACATTGAAAAAATAAAATGTGGATGTGGCTTACTCTCCCAGGATTTCA